>NC_047084.1:164049077-164301577 GCF_902459505.1 Geotrypetes seraphini | reverse complement strand
GTAAAGGGCATGATCTCCTATTTCAAAATAAAGTGTGACAATTTTGCAATTTTGCACTGCTTGCTTGCAGTTTGTTTGGTTTTTTTTTTTTGGTTTATGGGGTACAGTGCTGTGCATTTTAGATTCTTTTCTATAGGACAGATTGCAGTGTGTAGGGATTCACTGCTATTCCTGACTCTTTTCAACTTGTGTTTGGCCTTCCTGGCTTGGGCAATGAGTACACGGGACGTTGACTGCTATATACAAGAAGGTGAAATCCTGTGACATATTTTAAAGTAGAAAGAACACGTCTTAATTGTTCCACCCAGGCAGTCAGGCAAGCAGTGCTAAATTTACACAAATGACCTCAAAAGTCCAAAGGACCAAAACCCATCCCCAGGGGCCACAGCTCCTATAGGGGGAACTCCGTTTAATCATAGGCCAGCTCCGGATATACTACCCCTGGGAAAACAAACTCCCTAAAAAGAAAGAGGGAGAAAAATATCCAGGTTTAATCCGGGCATACAAAAGCTTTGAATAAACTGTTTAGTAGTATTAGTCTATACTGGGACCGGTGCTATTTAACTTATTTATAAATGATCTGGAAATTGGAATGCTGAGTGAGGTGATCAAATTTGCAGATGACACTAAACTGTTCAAAGTTGTTAAAACGCATGCGGATTGTGAAAAACTGCAGGTGGACCTTAGGAAATTGGAAGACTGAGCATCCAAGTGGCAGATGAAATTTAATGTGGACAAATGCAAAGTGATACACATTGGGAAGAATAACCTGAATCACAATTACCGGATGCTAGAGTCCACCCTGGAGATTAGTGCCCAAGGAAAGGATCTGGGCATCATTGTAGACAATACGATGACATCTTCTGCCCAATGTGTGGCGGCGGCCAAAAAAAGCAAACAGGATGCTAGGAATGATTTATAGTGGCACTAGAAAACGTTCAAAGAAGAGCAACCAAGATGATAAAGGGGATGGAACCCTCTCGTATGAGGAAAAATTAAAAAAGTTAGAGCTCTTCAGCTTGGAAAAGAGACAGCTGAGGGGAAATATGATTGAAGTCTACAAAATCCTGAGTGGAGTAGAACCGGGTACAAGTGGATCGATTTTTCGCTCTGTCAACAATTACAAAGACTAGGGGACACTCGATGAAGTTACAGGGAAATACTTTTTAATACCAATAGGAGGAAATTTTTTTTCACTCACTCTGGAACACGTTGCCTGAGGATGTGATAAGAGCGGTTTTAAGAAAGGTTTGGACAAGTTTCTGGAGGAAAAGTCCATAGTCCGTTATTGAGAAAGACAAGGGGGAAGCCACTGCTTGCCCTGTATCAGTAGCATGGAATATTGCTACACCTTAGGTTTTGGCCAGGTACTAGTGACCTGGATTGGCCACCGTGAGAACAGGCTACTGGGCTTGATGGACCATTGGCCTGACCCCGTAAAGCTAGTCTTATGTTCTTATGTAGTAGTAGATGCTAAAAAAAATTGTACATTGCCCTAAGCTTCGCCAAGATAGAGCAGTATTATGAAATGCCCCAATAAACATAAACATGCTTGTTCTGACCCTATTGATATTTTAGAAGTGTACAATGGGTGCTGCTGCTGCATGTAGCCAGCACATACATGTCCATTCCTGCATGTATTTTAGAAAAGGTTCTTTTTTACAGATCCTTTTCTAGTGCCAACTGACATGTTCTGACCTGGACGTCTCGGTTCTGATTTGTTCGTTATTTCTAAAATCTGCTTTCACACATCATAGCAACGTTCCCTCTAAGCTGCGCGGCTGCACACCTTTTAGCATGAGGCCGTGCAGTCATTCAGCCCCATCGCGCAGCTGATGGAGCTGGGCCCAGCACCCATCCAGTATCACTCTTCTATCTTGTGCTGCTGCTTTTCCGAAGCAGCAGCAGCTGTTGCATACTGAAACAAACAGGACCTTCCCATACATACCCGTGGCTGCCGGCCCGCTCTCTCTGATGTCACTACTTCTTCCGGGGCAAAGCCGGCAGCCACGGATATGTATGGGAAGGTGGCACATCTTGTTTGCTTCAGTTTGGGAAAGCAGCAGCAGTTGGGATGCTAGGGGGCAGACGCTGGTGGAAGAGGGCTGGGGGAGAGGGGATAAACACTGGCGGAAGTGGGGAGGGAGGTGAGAGAGGGGTCAGAAGCTGGTGGAAATGGTTTGGGGTGGGGGTAAGAGAGAGGGGGCTAGATTTTATATAGAAGTGGGAAGACATTCTAGATAGAACGGGAGAGAGGGTAGATGTTGGGGGATGGGGTACACAGAGGAGAGAGATGATGGAACAGGGGAAATGAAAGGAGAGATGCTGGGTGGAAGGTGAGGGGGAGGGATGGGGCAGAGATATTCCATCTCTTTCTCTTTGTATCTCTCCCCTTTGAGAGATACAAAGAGAAAGAGATAGAGCGCTGCAATAAGACTGCAAAAAAAAAAAAAAAGAGGGAACTTTAAGACCAGCTAGTATTAATGAGTTAATCTAGACAGAGGTAGAAAAATAAATTGAAGTCAAAAGGAAAAGGAGATGAGAAAAATCCGGGAAAGAGACTTAAGATGGAAGAAAACAGAAACCAGAGAAGAGACTGGCCAGAAAACAAAGGTAGAAAAAATATTTTTAATTCAGCACAAAGTAGTATAGTACCCGTGTTTATAAAGCACAGTTACTTACCGTAACAGGTGTTATCCAGGGATAGCAGGCAGATATTCTTTACGCATGGGTGACGTCACCGACGGAGCCCCGGTACGGACCTTTTTAACTAGAAAGTTCTAGTTGGCCGCACAGCGCGTGCGCGAGTGCCTTCCCGCCCGACGGAGGAGTGCGTGGTCCCCAGTTAAGATAAGCCAGCTAAGAAGCCAACCCCGGGAGGTGGGTGGGACGTAAGAATATCTGCCTGCTGTCCCTGGATAACACCTGTTACGGTAAGTAACTGTGCTTTATCCCAGGACAAGCAGGCAGCATATTCTTTACGCATGGGTGACCTCCAAGCTAACAGAGAGGGAGGAGGGATGGTTGGCCATCAGGAAAATAAATTCTGAAGTACAGATTGGCCGAAGTGCCCATCCCGTCTGGAGAAAGCATCCAGACAGTAGTGAGTAGTGAATGTGTGAACTGAGGACCAGGTGGCCGCCTTGCAGATTTCCTCAATGGGTGTGGAACGGAGGAAAGCCACAGAAGCGGCCATAGCTCTCACCCTGTGGGCAGTGACAGCACCGTCCAGTGACAGACCGGCCCGAGCATAACAGAACGCGATGCAAGCTGCAAGCCAGTTGGATAGCGTCCGTTTAGAGACCGGTCGACCCAGACGATTAGGGTCGAAGGTCAGGAAGAGCTGAGGGGACAATCTGTGAGCCCTTGTACGATCAAGATAGTAAGCCAGGGCACGCTTGCAATCAAGACTGTGCAATGCCTGTTCCCCGGGGTGTGAATGAGGTTTCGGGAAAAAAACAGGCAACACAATAGACTGGTTGAGGTGAAAAGCCGAAACTACCTTGGGAAGGAACTTTGGATGGGTACGCAGAACCACCTTGTCATGGTGAAAAACAGTGAACGGTGGATCAGCGACCAGTGCATGCAGCTCACTAACCCTCCTGGCAGAGGTGATGGCAATGAGGAAAAGCACCTTCCATGTCAGAAGTTTGAGCGAAGTTGTGGCAAGAGGCTCAAAAGGAGGTTTCATGAGGGCTGATAAAACAACATTCAGGTCCCAGACGACCGGAGGAGGCTTCAGAGGTGGTTTGACATTGAAGAGGCCCCTCATAAATCGGGAAACCAGAGGGTGAGCCATGAGAGGTTTTCCTAGGATAGGCTCATGAAACGCCGTGATGGCACTAAGATGGACTCTGATTGAGGTAGACTTGAGGCCTGCGTTGGACAGGGAGAGCAAGTAGTCCAGTACAGTTTCCACCGCTAAAGAGGTGGGGTTGTAATGATGACGGAGGCACCAAGAGGAGAACCTGGTCCACTTCTGATGGTAACATTGGAGGGTGGCCGGTTTCCTGGAGGCGTCCAAAATGAGACGGACAGGCTGAGACAGATTTTCTGGAGAGGTCAGCCCGAGAGAAACCAAGCTGTCAGGTGGAGCGAAGACAGATTGGGATGCAGCAGAGACTGACGTTGTTGCGTAAGTAGAGTAGGAAACACAGGAAGAGGAATGGGCTCCCTGACGCTGAGCTGAAGCAGGAGGGGAAACCAGTGTTGGCGAGGCCACCGAGGGGCGATGAGGATCATGGTGGCCCTGTCCCTGCGGAGTTTGGATAAAGTCCGCAACATCAGAGGTAGTGGAGGAAAGGCATAGAGGAACTGATCCGTCCAGTCGAGCAGGAATGCATCCGGGGCCAGACGGTGAGGAGAGAAGAGTCTGGAGCAGAATTGGGGCAGCTGATGGTTGTGAGGAGCTGCAAATAGGTCCACCTGTGGAGTGCCCCAGCGAGCAAAGATGGAGTGGAGCGTGGGAGGATCCAAAGTCCATTCGTGAGGTTGAAGGATGCGGCTGAGATTGTCGGCCAGGGAGTTCTGTTCGCCCTGGATATAGACAGCCTTGAGGAAGAGACTGCGGGCCGTGGCCCAGGTCCAAATGCGGAGAGCCTCCTGACAAAGGAGGCGAGACCCGGTGCCGCCCTGCTTGTTTATGTAGTACATGGCGACTTGATTGTCTGTGCATAGGAGAAGAACCTGAGGGCAGAGAGGGCAGAGGCCTTGAGAGCGTAGAACATGGCTCTCAGTTCTAGGAAATTGATGTGATGTAGACGCTCCTGCGGGGTCCAAAGACCTTGGGTGCGTAGATCTCCCAGGTGAGCTCCCCATGCATAAGGGGAGGCATCCGTGGTGATGATCATGGAATGAGGGGGCAGATGAAAAAGAAGGCCCCTGGAAAGATTTGAGGAGTTCAACCACCATTGTAGAGATCGCTGAAGAGACGATGTCACAGAGATGGGATGAGAAAGAAGATTCGAGGTCTGTGACCACTGGTTGGCCAGAGTCCATTGAGGTGTCCTGAGGTGGAGTCGTGCCAGGGGAAGCACATGCACCGTCGAGGCCATGTGGCCCAGGAGGACCATCATCTGTCTGGCAGAAACGGAGTGATGAAGGAGTATCTGACGACAAAGGTGGAGCAGAATCCGTTGACGGTCGGAGGGGAGGAACGCCCTCATTAGTGTGGTGTCGAGAACTGCTCCAATGAACTGAAGGCGCTGAGTGGGAAGCAGATGCGACTTGGGGTAGTTGATCTCGAACCCCAGAAGATGGAGGAGAGAGATGGTATGATGAGTGGCTTGTAGCACAACTGGAGACGTAGGTGCTTTCACTAACCAATCGTCCAAGTAGGGGAACACCTGGAGGTTGTGAGACCTGAGAAAGGCCGCCACCACAATGAGGCATTTGGTGAACACCCTGGGTGATGAAGCGAGGCCAAAAGGTAGCACTTTGTACTGATAATGGCGGTGGTGTACCTGGAATTGCAGGTAGCGACGTGAAGTTGGATTGATTGGGATGTGAGTATAGGCCTCTTTGAGGTCCAGGGAACATAGCCAGTCGTGTTGAGAGAGAAGAGGGTAAAGCGTGGCAAGGGAGAGCATTCTGAATTTCTCCCTGACCAGACACTTGTTGAGGTCCCTGAGATCGAGAATGGGATGGAGGTCTCCTGTTTTCTTTGGAACTAGGAAGTAACGGGAGTAGAATCCCCGGCCTCTTTGTTCCGGAGGCACTTCTTCGATGGCATTGAGAAGAAGGAGGGATTGGACCTCCCTCAGGAGGAGGGGGGTTTGAGTTGAATGAGAAGCAGACTCTACGGGAGGATTGTCTGGTGGAAGAGTCTGGAAGTTGAGAGAGTAGCCGTGGCGGATGATGTTGAGGACCCACTGGTCCGATGTGATGACCTCCCAACGGCTGAGGAAGATGTGGAGCCTGCCTCCGATTGGCTGAGGAAGAGGCAATGAGGGTGGAAGACTGGCTAAGCCCTGGAGAGAGGAGTCAAAAGGGCTGAGATGGTTTGGCAGGAGGAAGAGGCTTGGCCGGTTGATTAGACTGGGCACGAGCCTGGGTGTGCTGGTGTTGGCGGGCCCGCCTAGGTTGCTGTGAAGGTGGATTGAGTGGCCTAGCGGAAAACCTTCGCTGATATGAGGCCTGTGGTCTGTAAGGACGAGCAGGTGGAGCCTTTTTCTTAGGTTTTATGAGAGTGTCCCATCTAGTCTCATGGGCTGAGAGTTTCTGTGTGGTGGTATCCAGGGACTCTCCGAATAATCCATCTCCCAGACATGGGGCGTTGGCTAGTCGGTCTTGATGGTTGACGTCCAAATCAGAGACCCTGAGCCAGGCCAGACGGCGCATAGCCACAGCGATGGCAGATGCACGGGAGGTAAGCTCAAAAGAATCATAGATAGAGCGCACCATAAATTTTCTCAGTTGGAGCAGGCTGGAGATATGCTGCTGGAATAATGGAACCTTGTGTTCCGGCAAGTACTTCTGCATGGCGGAGAGTTGCATGACCAGATGTTTGAGGTAGAAAGAGAAATGGAATGAGTAGTTGTTAGCTCTGTTGGCAAGCATGGCATTCTGGTAAAGTCGTTTGCCAAACTTGTCCATTGTTTTGCCCTCTCTGCCAGGAGGGGTAGAGGCATAAACACTCACGCCCTGCGACTTTTTTAAGGTGGACTCCACCAGGAGAGATTCATGAGGCAGCTGGGGTTTATCAAATCCCGGGATTGGTATAACCCTGTAGAGGCTATCCAGTTTACGGGGGGCCCCAGGGACAGTCAATGGGTTCTCCCAATTTTTATAAAAAGTTTCCCGTAGGATGTCATGCACGGGCAACTTTAGGAACTCTTTGGGAGGTTGATCGAAATCCAATGCCTCCAGGAAAGCTTGTGACTTCTTAGAGTCAGATTCCAGAGGCAAAGATAAGGCCCCCGACAACTCCCTGAGGAATTTAGAAAAGGAAGATTGCTCAGGTTTAGATGTGGTATCGGGGGCCGAAGGCTCTTCGTCCGACGACGATGCATCCTCCACGGTACCGGGAGGGGATTCTTCCCAGAGGTCCGGGTCTCTAACATCGGTGTGCGCGTGTCGAGAGACCGGAGTGGAAGGCTCGGTATGGTGAGTTTTAGACAGAGACTTGCCTGAGCGTACCGAGACGGTACCGGGGGATGAAGACCTGTGTCTGTCTCGGTCCCGGGAAGAATGGTGCCGGTCAGGGTCGTGGGAAGACCGGTGCCCTGTTCGGTCCCGAGGAGGATCGGTCGTCGTCAAGGCGATAGTCTCGGCATGGGTATGGAGATGCGACGCCGAGAGAATGGGCATGGAGGAGTCCATAGGTACCGATGGAGTGGATACCGGTTGGACGGTGCGGGGCTCGGGCCGGTCTGGTACCGAAAGCAGCGGTGCCAAGATAGAAACATAGAAACATAGAAACTGACGGCAGAAAAGGGCTATAGCCCATCGAGTCTGCCCATGCCAATGACCCTGACTTTTACTCCCCTATTGATCCCACGTGAATATCCCATTTTCTCTTAAAATCTGACACGCTGTTGGCCTCAATCACCTGCTGAGGCAGCTCGTTCCAATGATCGACCACCCTCTCGGTGAAGAAGTACTTTCTAGCATCACCTTGAAATTTCCCTCCCCTGATTTTCAGCGAGTGTCCTCTGGTAATCGAGGGCCCTGTAAGACTAAAGATATCATCTTTCATCTCTATGCGCCCCGTGATATACTTAAAGGTCTCAATCATGTCCCCCCTCTCTCTTCGCTCCTCTAGTGAGTACATCCGCAGTTTTTTTAGTCTTTCTTCATACGTGAGATCCCTGAGCCCCGAGACCATCTTGGTAGCCATTCGCTGAACCGATTCAATTCTCAACACATCTTTCCGGTAGTGTGGTCTCCAGAATTGAACACAATACTCGAGATGAGGTCTCACCATGGATCTGTACAGTGGCATTATGACTTCAGGTTTTCTGCTGACAAAACCCCTACGGATGCAGCCCATCATTTGTCTTGCCCTGGACGAAGCCTTCTCCACCTGATTGGCAGCCTTCATATCATCGCTAATGATCACTCCTAAATCCCGTTCTATTGTGGTCCTGGACAAGGTTTCACCATTTAGTGTGTAAGTTCTGTGTGGATTTTTTTTGCCTAGGTGCATTACCTTACATTTTTTAGCATTGAAGCTTAGCTGCCAAGTTGATGACCACTGTTCCAACTGCCGTAGGTCCTGCGTCATAAAGTCAGGCCCACTGCTTTTGCCTACTATGTTGCATAGTTTGGCGTCGTCGGCAAACAGTGATATTTTTCCTCTAAGCCCTTGAGTCAAATCTCCTATGAATAAATTGAATAGAATCGGCCCTAAGACGGAGCCCTGAGGTACTCCACTCGTCACAGCTGACGTTTTGGAGGGGGTACCATTTACCATCACCCTTTGAATCCTACCATCAAGCCATTCCTTTACCCATTTAGTGAATGTATCCCCCAATCCCATCGATTTTAGTTTGTTCAACAGCCTGCGGTGTGGGACGCTATCAAAAGCTTTGCTGAAGTCCAAATATATCACGTCCAGGGACTCCCCGGCATCCAGATGACTGGTCACCCAGTCAAAAAAGTCAATCAGATTAGTTTGGCAGGACCTTCCCCTGGTAAATCCGTGTTGGTGTGGATCACGTAAATTTTCTTCGTCTAGAATAGAGGGCAAGAGCTGCTTAAGTTGCTGTTGGAGTTGTTCCTGCAACTTATCCTGGAGGATGGCCGCAATGCGGTCATCCAGGGATGGCACCGGAACCACTTTTTTCTGCTTTGGTTCCATGGGTGCCGCTCTACGCCCCGGCGATGAGGAGGCCGATGACGAGGCACTCACCGATATCGGGGTGGAGCGTTTTTTGGGTCGGCGCGGAGCCGAAAGGACCGGTGTCGCCACCGAGGTGGGAGGGCGCTCAAGGGTGGAAGGCTTCTTAGCCGGCTTACCTGGCGCTGGTGGCGCCGATGTCGTTTCAGGCGGTGTCGAAGTGGTCGGTGCCGATTTCGACGGTGCCGCAGGTGAAGAAGTCGAGTCCATAGTCGGGCCGGTGCCGAAAAGTAGATTTTGTTGGATTTGACGATTCTTCAGAGTGCGTTTCTTAAGAGTGGCACAGCGGGTGCAGGAGTCCGCCCGATGCTCCGGTCCCAAGCACTGTAAACACCAATTGTGTGGGTCAGTGAGGGAGATCGGGCGTGCACACCGCTGGCACTTCTTAAAACCGGGCTGCGGGGGCATGAATGGGAAGACGGCCGCAAAATCAAACCCCGAGGCCTGGATCGTGACAACAGGCCCCGACGGGGCAGGAACGAAAAATAAAGCAAAAAGAAAATATATATATATTTTTTTTTTGTAAACTGAAAGAAAAAAGCACCCGAAGGTGAATAAAACGAAAAAATAACGCGAGCGGGAAGGCAAAAGGAGGATTTCAACGACGTTGAAAAACACACGTCTTCTTCGCTCCGCGGAAACGAAGAAACTGGGGACCACGCACTCCTCCGTCGGGCGGGAAGGCACTCGCGCACGCGCGGTGCGGCCAACTAGAACTTTCTAGTTAAAAAGGTCCGTACCGGGGCTCCGTCGGTGACGTCACCCATGCGTAAAGAATATGCTGCCTGCTTGTCCTGGGATAAAGATGAATACATATAAATAGAAAATAGAATTAAGATGATTATTTTTTCACTTAAATAATTAAAAAAATACATTATTGACCAACTGTCAAAACTCCTTTCTCAAGTCAGGACAGCTTACAGTCTTGATCTGGAGAAGGAGATGTTGGCCTCTGAGAGAAAAATGTTTTAAGTTCTCTCAACAAAAAAATCATCTTATTTTCCATGTTTTAATTTATATTTGTTAATTCTTAGGCCCTCTTTTACTATGCTGCTGTAGCGGTTTCTACCACAGCCCGGAACGCTAAATGCTCTGACACTCATAGGAATTCTATTAGTGTCGGAGGAGTGTCTACCGTCACCTGCCATCGGGACATGTGTTTTTGAGAATCAGGCCCTATGTACCTATGTCAAATGTTTAAAACATATTCTATAACAAATTGGCAACCAATGAAATTTAACAAACATAGGAGTTAACATGATCAAACTTCCTTTGATTCCCAAGAGCCTAATCGCTTTATTTTGCATTGTCTGTAGTCTTATGATATTTGAAGTAGATATTCCTGTGTAGACTACATTACTTGTAAGTTTTTTAAAATTGGTCCAACAAGGTATTTATCTAATCTAATCCTTAGGTTTGTATACCGCATCATCTCCACGTTCGTAGAGCTCGACGCGGTTTACAGTAGGAGAAATAGGAAGGAACTACAACAGAGGGTTAGAGGTAGAAGTATTTATGACATTCTGCCAAATTATTTGGCAAAATGCCTAACTCTATATACTCCGCCAAGGACGCTGAAGTCACAGAATTGTTGGTTGTTAAGACACAACAAAGGGGAATATTTTACGATATGTATGGACCAAAAATTCATGTTTTTCTATAGCCGGACCATTTATGTGGCATGCGCTGACTGGTACCTTACGGTTTAGTAAAAATTTAATGCAATTTAGAAAGCTTCTTAAGACCCATCTGTTTATGCATGCTTTTCTTTTTCTTTCTTTTTGTAAATTTTTATTGATTTTCAGTGCAGTACTAATAGTAAATCAGAAAATTTGCACAAAAAACACACTATTAACTATACAATTATTACAATAAACAATCATTTTTTCCCTTCTTATCTTAATTATTAAAACAATAATACATATGATATGATTTCAATAGTATAATTAAATAATTTAACTCCTCAAAATACATTTCCCACCCCCCACCCATCCACCCTCCCTGGATGTGCAAGGAATCTAATGAAAAAAGAAAGAAACATGACCCTCATTAAAATGCAATAAAATTAGTCAATGAACTCCATACATCATTAAAGGACTTATTATTCCTCCAACGTTCCACCATCATCCTTTCATACTTATACGTGGTACACACAGTTACCTACCAAAAAGTAAAATTAATCCTATCATGGTTTTTCCAATTATGCGTAATCAATTGAACTCCAATTCCTGTCAAGATCAGGAAAAGGTGACTTATACTTATCTAAAGTAAGTTTAACATGAAGTAGTGTACCACAAATTATCGCCTCATATGACAAGCGGATAGATGATTTAAGAATGAGGCTTTTCTAAGCTAATATCCTGCTTTTTAAAGTTAATGTTCTATCTTCTGAATGTCATCTTCAAAGATCTGCGTTATTGTGAAGTAATGGTAGTAGATGCATGGCTCAGAGGTAATCTATAGGTTCAGATGATATAATCCTATGATTTTTTACTGATGTTATGTGACTTTTTAAGATGTTCAGACCTGAATTGTGTATGTGATACTGTAAGCCGCCTTGGACAAAGGCGGATTAGAAATGTTTTAAATAAATAAATAAGTCCATGCTAGATGTGAAAAGTGTTTCAATCAAAATGTGAACTGTCTTTTCCTCCAAGCCATATTTAACTGATCATAACCTAAGAGTGTTTCCCAATTTCTTCAAGCAGAGATTTTGAAATGGAAAATTTCTTGTTGCACAGTAACTAACTAAGCAACATACAGAACAAATACAGGTCATTGCAACTGGCATACAGACCAAGACATACTTGGCACGATCTTTTATATTTTAGCTTCAATATAAACTGGTCCCTTGACAGGTGGTGTGTTACTCTTACAAGCTGAGTAAAAATGAACAATGACTCTTAGACACGGCCTAGTTATAATTACAGGAGAAAAGAAAGTTCTCTACAAAAGTTGCCATTAGTGAGTAGTGACCAGTCCCGCTTAGACATCTCGCGATGGACAGTATATCAAAACTTTAATAAACTTGGAAACTTTTCTCTGGGAAAACGAAACATGAAATCTATGGGCAAATTCTTCACTTTTTTTTTTTTTTTTTAAAGTACTTCTATTTTGTTTTTAATAAATATGCTCCAGTGAACCAAAACACCTTACATTATAATGTACAAAAAAATGAAAATTAAAAATAAATTGCATATGGTAATAACATTGAAGTAAAAGGAAGAAGTTTTGTTAAGAGGCATCTGGCAACACAATATTTCACAGGCCCTCGTTTTTGCAGTATTTCAGTGTGGCAGAGGGAAGGTGGGTTTTTTTTTTGGAGGAGTGGGGGGGGTCGGTGGCACGGGGGGTCCAGGCCTGGGTGGGGACATAGCGCGGGGGTATTTGACCAGGCAGGAGGGAGTAGGCAACGCTCCTGCCATTTTCGCTGCCTTGGGGGGGGGGGTCGTTTGTGAGGGACATCAGCGCAGGGGGCTTTTTACTTTTTAATAGGGCAGATTGTGCATGTGTAACACATACACAACATCTGTGCCATTAAAAAAAAAAAGAAGCCCTAACAGCAGTGACAGAAGCTGCTTCCCCTGTTAATTCTTAGGCCCTCTTTTACTATGTCGCTGTAGAGCTTTCTACCACGGCCTGGAGCACTAAATGCTCTGACACTCATAGGAATTCTATGAGTGTTGGAGGCGTGTCTACCGTCTGCCATCAGGACATGTGTTTTTGAGAATCAGGCCCTATGTACCTATGCCAATCGCTCACTGAGTGACTGATCTGTTGAGTGTGCATGCAAATCATTTCCATTCATACTTGGTAGCACATCGATTGCTCCTCCATAATTAGCCTCTCTCTACGACATCCCACGTGCCTATCCCAGGCTTTCTTGAAATCAGACAGTCTCTGTCTCTACCGGGAAACTGTTCCACACATCTACCACCCTTTCTGTAAAAAAGTATTTCCTTAGATTACTCCTGAGCCTATCACCCCTTAACTTCATCCTATGCCCTCTCATTGCAGAGCTTCCTTTCAAATGAAAGAGACTCAACTCATGTGCATTTACGCTACCTAGGTATTTAAAAGTCTCTCAAGAAAAAACTAAGAGTAATAGAAAAAAATCCCAAAATTTAACTACAAAACATTACTCACCAGAGATGGGTTACACTCCCCCGATAACTATTTCACAAACCAGTGGAGAAAAAGCCTCAAAAATTTTTATGCAGCAGTAAACAACTTCAATACTGTTTAAAGTCCAAGCTGCTTATGCACTATCACTGGCAAAAAACTCCACCACCATTGAAATGTAATTATCAAAAGGGTAATATACCTATCACTGTACACAGGAAAAGCAAAAAAAGTTTTACTTAGCTTGGGACCTTGGTCTGAAACGCCCTTTTGATAATTACATTTCAGTGGTGGTGGAGTTTTTTGCCAGTGATAGTACATAAGCAGCTTGGACTTTAAACAGTATTGAAGTTGTTTACTGCTGCATTAAAATTTTTGAGGCTTTTTCTCCACTGGTTTGTGAAATGGTTATCGGGGGAGTGTAACCCATCTCTGGTGAGTAATATTTTGTAGTTAAATTATGGGATTTAAATGTCTCTATCATATCTCCCATCTCCTGCCTTTCCTCCAAAATATAGTAGTAGTCATTCAAGCTACTGAATCAGTAAAATTGTCCTTTGAATGAATGTGACCCTATTGTTTTAAAATCTTTAAAGAGTGAGATTGCCCCATCAGTGGCATACATAAATTATTAATTGTTCTTTTGCCATGGGTTTTGTCCCTGATATGTTGAAGCGGGCAGCAGTTTGTACATTGCACAAGGGTTCAACTTTAAATACAACAAAAGTGGAACATTTTTATCATATCGTAAATCTTATGATTTTTCCAAAAGGGTACTGAAAGAACTCAAACATGAATTTGCTGACCTGCTGTTAGTGATCTGTAACCTGCCGCTGAAATTGTCTGTAGTACCTGAAGATTGGAGGGTGGCCAATGTTACACTGATTTTTAAACAGGGTTCCAGGGGAGACCTGGGGAATTACAGACCGGTAAGCATGACCTCAGTGTCGGGAAAAATAGTGCAAACAATTATTAAAAACTAGTATTTAAGCCCGTTAACGGGTTGCTAGAATAGATGTCTGTCTGTCTTTTTTTCTGTCTCTCTCCCTGCCCTGTCTATCTTTTTTTCTTTTTCTCTCTCTTCTTGCCCTGTCTATCTTTTTTCTTTATTTTTCTCTCTCTTCCCTGCCCAGTCTATCATTCTTTCCTTCTTTTTTTCTCTCTCCCGCTGTCTATCTTTCTTTCTTTCTCCCTGCCAGACCCTCATTGAAGCCGCATTCCAGCTGTGCCAGCTAAGGGATCCTTTGCCCTTTACTCAATCCAGCTGTGGCTTTCACTTTCCAGTGGCTATCTCAAGTCTCTCTTCTCACCAACCCTGGCCTCAACTCCCAATCAGGCATCTCTTTTCTCCCCCACCCAAATATCAGTAGCAGCAGTCCTGATCCGCCAACCCCCCATTCTTTTCCCAAAGCCGCAGTGGCAGTGCTGTAAACAGGCTGTTCACGGCCAGCCCCAACAGGGCCTTTCTTCTACCACATCCAAAGTGATGCGGCAGAGGAAAGGCCCTGAAGGGCTTGCCGCGAACAGCTTGTTTACAGCGCTGCCACTGCTGCTTTGGGTAAGGAATGGGGGGGTTGGTGGGTCAGGACTGCTGCCACTGCGTTGAGACGCTTCCCTGGTTGGAAGTTCTTCCCTGCTCGGTGGCTTCCCTGGTCGGCGGTTCCTTCGGGCTCGGCGGCTTCCTCTACTGCGCATGCGGAGGCACAGCGTTTAAAATGCGCATGTGCGGCTAGGGTTTTATTATTATAGATAAAACTGTGGAACATATAGACAAACATGATTTAATGAGACAGAGTCAGCATGGGTTTAACTGAAGGAGGCCTTGCCTCACCAATTTGCTTGACTTCTTTGAAGGTATGAATAAACATGTGGATAAACGTGAGCCGGTTGATATAGTGTATCTAGATTTCCAGAAAGCTTTGGACAAAGTTTCTCATGAGAGGCTCCTGAGAAAATTAAAATGTCATTGGATAGGAGGCAATGTTCAATTATAGACTATGAATTGGTTATCGGACAGAAAACAAAGGGTAGGGTTAAATGGCCATTTTTCTCAATGGAGGAGGGTAAACAGTGTCTGCCGCAGGGATCTGTACTGGGACCAGTAATGATCTGAAAATTGGAACTATGAGCAAGATGATTAAATCTGCAGATGACACTAAACTGTTCAAAGTTGTTAAAATGGATGTGGACTGCAAAAAACTGCCGGAAGACCTTAGGACAGGGGTGTCCAATGTCGGTCCTCGAGGGCCGCAGTCCAGTCGGGTTTTCAGGATTTCCCCAATGAATATGCATGAGATCTATTTGCATGCACTGCTTTCAATGCATATTCATTGGGGAAATCCTGAAAACCCGACTGGACTGCGGCCCTCGAGGACCGACATTGGACACCCCTGCCTTAGGAAATTGGAAGACTGGGCGCCCAAATGGCAGATGAAATTTAATGTGGACAAATGTGAAGTGATGCACATTGTGGGAAGAATAATCCAAATCAAAGTTACTGGACGCTAGGGTCCACCTTGGTGTGTCAGCGCTCAAGAAAAGGATCTGGATGTCATCGTGTACAATATGCTGAAACCTTCTGCCCAATATGCGGCAGTGGCCAAAAAAGCAAACAAGATGCTAGGAATTATTAGAAAAGGGATGGTACACAAGACTAAGAATGTTATAATACCTCTGTATCACTCAATGGTGTGACCTCACCTTGAATATTACGTTCAGTTTTGGTCTCCTTATCTCAAAAAAGATGTGGTGGCACTAGAAAAGGTTCAAAGAAGAGCGACCAAGATGATAAAAGGGATGGAACTCCTCTCATATGAGAAAAGACTAAAGAGGTTAGGGCTCTTCAGCTTGGATAAGAGACGGCTGAGGGGAGATATGATCGAAGTCTACAAAATCTTGAGTGGTGTTGAACAGGTACAAATGGATCAATTTTTTACTGCATCAAGATTTACAAAGACTAGGGGGACACTCGATGAAGTTACAGAGTAATACTTTTAAAACCAATAGGAAGAAATATTTTTTCATGTAAGAAAATAGTTAAGCTCCGGAACACATTGCCAGAGGATGTGGTAAGAGCAGTTAATGTAGCTGGTTTAAAAAAAAAAAGTTTGGACAAGTTCCTGCAGGAAAACTCCATAGTCTGCTGTTGAGACAGACACAGGGGAAGCCATTGCTTGCCCTGGATCAGTGGCATGGAATGCTGCTACTATTTGGGGTTTTGCCAGGTACTTGGGATTTGCACTGGCCTCCGTGAAGACGGGATGTTTGGTCTGACCCAGTAAGGCTATTCTTATGTTCTTAAGTTGTGTTACAACAACTGGATGATTTTGTGACAGTCTAAGGTTGTTTGGATGAGTACCAATTTGGATTTCGCACAGGGCATAGTACAGAGCTGTTGCTGTAATCTCTCTGTGATGAAATTCTCAACGGGTCTGATAAGGGAAGCAGTTTTTGTCACTTGATGCAGCAGCTGCGTTTGACACCATTAACCATAAGGTACTATTGGATCACTTGCGATCATTTGGTATCTCTGGGACACCGTACAAGTGGTTTTAGTCAATCCTCACTAATCGGATCTTTTCTGTTTCTAAAGGGACTGCAAAGTCAGTGTTTTCCCCTTTGACTACTGGCATGCCACAGAGTTCATCCCTGTCAGCTATGCTATTTGTTTCTGGCCCTCATTGGTAAGTTATTGACTGGTTTGGAGGTGAATTATCGGCTATATGCCAATGACTTACAGTTTGTTTGTTTTTTAAGTTCCCTGAGGATTGTGAGCAGGGGTTTCAGTCACCGTGTGCCTATTTTAATGCTACTGCGGGCCCATGATTTTAAAGCGGGGCTGCATTGCTTGGAAGGGCGGCAGAGAGCAGGAGAGTCAATAAATTGCCAGTAAAAAAAGAACCCCCTCCCCCCGAAAAAGGGACACAAATTAGTGTGTGCTTGTAAGCTTTCTAGTTCCCATTATAGGACACACACAGGAAGCTGTTGAAGGTGGTGGGGGAGGATTTGGGGGACTCACAACCATTGGGTCAGATCCTCACTAATATCTGAGAGGATTGGGGTCCCCGGGTATATCTCCTGCTTAAAAGTTGACAGAAGGCAAGAGGAGGCGAGATCTTCCGCGGCCAGGCCACTTTGATGCTGCTCCAGCTTCAAAATATCCTTCAACGAGAAAGGCGTGGAGGTCACAGGACTGGGAAACATGGTGGGGAGCAGATAAAACCACCAAAAAACCATAGTTTATAGGATGGAAGAGCCGCATTAAACGCAAACATTTCCGAAGAGATGCATAGCAATCCCGAATAGACTTCAGAGCCAGAGGGGTGTGAAGGGGCCTCTCAGGTAGACCAGATCATATGGGAAATAGAAAGGCATGCGCAGACCATCTGCAGGGAAAGCAGATGGTCTGCGCATGCGTCAGGATCGCACACTAGCGATCCGTGCGCTCGGAGGGGGATGTTCCTCCGATCGCCCTCATTTTAATTTTTTTGTTTCCTGAATTGCTCGGGCCTGCACGGACCGGGCACGGAGAGTCAGATAAGTTAATCTAGCCCATTGTCATTTCATTACCATATTGCAGCTGTGGTAAAACAGTGTTTTTAAAATTTTGTTTGGAGTTCAGACTTCGAGATCTGTTATCTCCACCTAATTTTCGACAGGTTTATTTTGTGCTGCCGCATTTTGACTACTGTACAAGAAGAATCTACAGACACGCAAGCAAAAGTCTAATCTAATCTAATCCTGAGCATTTATAACCCACCTTCTTCCCAATAAGGTCCAAAGTAGATAACAAGCATAAAAAAACAGCAAAGAGCACTGGGAACATATCAGATAAGAAGTTCAGTACATAGTAATATCCTGTATTGATTATTGTAAGGAAATCTGGCGTCTAAAAATTGTACAGAACACTGCTGTAAAAATCATATTCTTTTTTTTTTAAAGTTTTTAAAGTTCAAATGGTTTTTATTGGTTTTGAGTATTGAACAATACAAACAGAAAAATAAGGAATATCAACAGGATATAAGTAAAGTCCAAATCCAATGTCCGTATATGGGAAAGAAGAGTAAGAGACGTAGACAAATTCACATAATACATTGTGCATTAGGTGTACATCTAAACGCAGCCATGTAGGAATTATAGCAGTTACGATCGTTTATACAATAAAGGTATGGTCCCAAAGAAACCGTAATTCAAATAACCATACAGAAAAATCATACAAACAATAATATAGCAGATATAAATCAAACGAGAAAAAAAACAAAACAGGTCAACCTCTAGCAGATTCCTGCGAGCAATAGTGTATAATAGGGTCCCATACATCATGATAATGTCGCAGAGAACCCATTTTCAGAGCAAAAATAGATTCATATTTGACAATAATATTTAAGTGAGACCACCATTCTGCATGTGATACACCAGTTAAATTCTTCCAGTCAGAAAGTATTATCCTAATTGCTATTAAAAGCAGTGCTCGTAGCGACAAACTCTCAGGAGCAGGAGGGGAGTATCGAGTGGAAGAGGTGCCAAAAATGAGCAAGGTGTATGATAAGTTTTCCTTAATATTAAGCATCTTGACTATATCCCCCCAAACTAGCTTCCAGAAGGTTAGTAACATAGGGCAGTCAAAAATCATATGTCGCAGCGTGCCTTCTTGTAAATTGCACGACCAACATAGTTTGGACTTAGAGGTATCAATTTTAGCCAATCTGCAAGGGGTCCAGTAGGCTCTATGTAATAGAAAGAAGGCCGATTGGAGCATAGAAGCGGAGTGCAGTGCTTTACTAGTAGACATCCATAAATTCGACCACTCAGCATCTGTTAGAGTAGTGGAGAGTTCCGTATGCCAAATATTTTTGGTAGGTAAGGGAGGAGAATCCATATTGAGACGGATTGATTTGTACCATTTAGAAGCCTCTTTACCTGAAGCCGCAATGGTAGAACATGTTACCATATAGGAGGGTAAAGCAGTAGTATAAACTGTGGTAGAAAATAGTTTTTTGATGCAGTGTGTCAGTTGCAACCATCTAAAAAATTGGGAAGGTGGTAAGTTCTATGTTCTGCAAATGATTTCAAAGGAGAACCAAGTTTTGCCATCATATATGTGGGAGATGCACCATATCCCATGATCCTGCCACAGTCTCCAAGACACCATTTTGTTCTGAATCTTGACATTAGGGTTATTCCATAGAGGAGCCGTCAAAGTTGAGGCCCATTTATTGTCAGTATGAGCATCGTAATATCTAATTGCAGTGAGAGTGGAGTGAATCACAGGGTGATGTTCTAGTGGAGCAACACCATGCATAGCAGGTGCATACTTTAAAATTAAAGGGTTGCTAGGTGATTCCAAGGATACCCATAAGGGTACGGGAGCAGAAGGAGGAGATTCCATCCATCTCCTACTTTGTCTTAGAAGGAACGCCAAGTGGTAGTCATATATACTAGGGAAATTAACTCCTCCTTGTTCTTTAGTACATTTGAGTTTTCGAATACTAATTCTAGGTGTTTTATCATTCCATAAAAAGGATACCAACATACGTTCTAATTTTTTATAATTTGGGGATGGCATTAAGCAAGGTAGCATGGATAAAGTGTAATTGACGGTGGGTATAAGCATCATTTTAACGGTGTCTAACCTACCCCACCATGTGAGCTTTAAGGGAGACCAACGGGAAATAAGCATTTTGAGTTTAGAGGTTAGAAATTCCATATTGTATGTTAGAGTGTCAGCAATAGTTGGGCCAAAAAAGACGCCCAAATATTTGAGTTTAGAGGGGGCCCACAAGAAACCATATTTAACGATATCTTCTTTGGCATCAGGACAGTTGATTGGCATGATTTCAGTTTTGGTTTGATTAAGTTTGTATCCAGATACAGTCGAGTATGAATCGATTACAGCAAGAATATGAGGTATAGAGGATGGATTTGCATATAAAAGTACGTCATCAGCGTAAGCTGACAATTTGACGTGGGCATTTGGTGTAATTAGTCCTCTTATGTTGGAATTTGTACGGATCGCTGTCAAAAAGGGTTCAAGGGCAATGTTAAACAGTAGAGGGGATAGTGGGCAGCCTTGTCTAGTACCCCTAGAGGGGTGAAAAGGAGCCGAATACAAATCATTGATATATAATTTAGTAGTAGGTGAAGAGTACAGAATTTTAATCAAAGACAAGAAATAGGGAGGGAATCCATACCATTGTAAAACCTGAAACATATAATTCCATTCAATGCGATCGAATGCTTTTTCTGCGTCTAATCCTATAAGAAGCAAAGGATCAGGAGCAGCTTCAGCGGAGCATATAACATCAGTTAACAGTCTGGCATTATCGCTAGACAGACGACCTGGCAAAAAGCCTGTTTGATCCGGTGAAATTGTATTCAATAAACTAGGGAGGATTTTATTAGCAACAACTTTGGCAAATATTTTTGCGTCAGTATTGATCAATGATAGAGGTCTATAATTGGCAACCGATAGCGGAGATTTGCCCGGTTTAGGGAGAATGATTATAGTCGCTTCTGTAAAGGTTCCTGATATTTGGCCTGATTGAATGATGGAGGTAAAGAAAGAGTGAATGGGATCTATCAGATGAGGAAGAAACGCCCTATAAAATTCAGCTGTGAGACCATCTGGACCGGGAGCCTTACATTTGGCGAGTTGAGTAATAGCCAATTCGATGTCTGCTTTATCTATGGGAGTGGAGAGATCTTGTTGACATGAATCAGGAATCTGTGTATGTGGCAGATTATCTAGGAATTTATTAATTGTGGGTAAATCACATGCTTCAGATGTATATAGTGAGGAATAAAATTTATGAAAGCAGGAAAGAATATCAGTAGAGTTAGTCAGAGTAATGTTATTCTCATCAGTAATAGCAGCAACATAAGTTTTGGAACTTCTACCATTTAAGTATAGAGCAAGTTGGTGACCACTACGATTATTTTCAGAGTAGTACGAAGCATTTTTAAGTAATAGAGTGTGAGAAGCCGTTTTATTGAGGAGAAGATTGTATTCTACCTTTAAGGCCCTGAGACGGGATAAAGTACCAAAGTCATGTGGGTGATGCACATGGTACTCTTCGGTCATTTTGATTTGACTTTCTAAGTTTTCAACCAATTTTAGTCTCTCACGTTTCGGAAAAGCTGCCTTAGATATTATGACCCCTCTAATATACATCTTGAAGGAGTCCCAGAGATTAATCCAATTAGTGGAAGAGGGACTATTAATAGAGAAGAAGTCATTAATGGCTAAGGAGACTGTTTCCAGAAAATCAGGTTCCTGAAGTAGAGAGTTATTGAATCTCCATTGTTTGCATAAAATGGGTTTAGAGATGTTGTTAAAGTGAATTAGAATAGCAGCATGATCAGATACAGCAATTTCTCTAATGTCAGCAGAGGAGAAATATGTGGAGAGAGCGGTACTAATTAAGAAATAGTCAATGCGTGAATATGTTGAGTGTGGAGGAGAATAAAAAGTGAACTTCTTATCCTCAGTATGTGTTACCCGCCAGGGATCAAGTAGATTAAATTGGGAGATTATTCCCTGTAATTTATGCCAAGAACGAGATGTTTTGTGTTGAGCGGTGGACTGACGATCCCGAGTGGGATCTAAAATAAGATTGAAATCCCCTCCTAGGATAAAAAGTTCATCAGCAGAAAGTGTAAGTTGTTCAGCTATGTCATCAAAAAAAGTAGGAGAGTCTCCATTTGGGGCATAGATATTAAGGCACATGAGGGGAAGACCATTTAACTCTAAGTGTGCTACTATCCATCTACCTGCCAAATCAGTGGAGTGAGAAATCAGTTGTAAATCCTGTCTTCGCCTAATGAACATCAGGACACCATTTTTTTTATCTACAGCTGAGAAGGTAGGGCCCAGGAAAGTTGAAATTTAGCAGAATCATTAGCGTTTAAATGAGTTTCTTGGAGGAGAATTATATCAGGCATAAGTACGAACCGCCAAAAAGATCTCCTTAGGACGCCATTGTCCGGTCCCATAGCTTTGTTCACCTTGAGTCTTGATAGCTCATAGTAGACACTGCCGGGCATAAACTCGAGATTTCGAAACAGGTCTTCCGAGCTTTACCTTGTTGGCAGCTGAGGGCCGGATCCCGGTGCCTTACAAGTGAAGACCGAGCAGAAGTATTCATTTAAAAGTTTGGCTTTATCGGAGTCCGATTCTACATAGTTCCCGTCGTGTTTCCTAAGGCGTACTATCCCATCTGTGTTTCTTTTTCCGTCACTAATATACCTGAAAAAGAAACACAGATGGGATAGTATGCTTTAGGAAACACGACGGGAACTATGTAGAATCGGACTCCGATAAAGCCAAACTTTTAAATGAATACTTCTGCTCGGTCTTCACTTGTAAGGCACCAGGATCCGGCCCTCAGCTGCCAACAAGGTAAAGCTCAGAAGACCTGTTTCGAAATCTCGAGTTTACGCCCGGCAGTGTCTACTATGAGCTATCAAGACTCAAGGTGAACAAAGCTATGGGACCGGACAATGGCGTCCTAAGGAGATCTTTTTGGCAGTTCGTACTGCAGTCTAGGGTTCCATTCTTACAACCCCCCCTCCCCCCCCCCGATCCATCCCTGTAGCTGCTCTCTCTCTCTCTTCAGGCTGCTAGCAGCTTGAGAGTGATAAACATGCTGCCTTTGGTGACCAGGAAGTTTCCCTTTTGTCACTGCTTACTGTCCCCACATAGGTGCAAAGCAGAAGGAAAGCTTCCGGGCTGGAGAGACAGCGTGTTTACTCCACTTGCACTATCATGATCCAAAGAGCAACTGCCACCGGATCCCATGGAGGGGAGGAATGCAGGAGAGGTTGCAGAGGATTGCAAAAGGGGTGGTCCGTAGGGATGGGGAGGAAAAAAAAGAAAGATGCCAGACATTCAAGGAGGGAAGGGAAAGGGAAGGGGAGGACAGAGTTGCCAGACCATGGTAGGGACGAGGAGGAGGGAAGAGAAAGAGAGGAGATAGTAGACCACAAGAAAGGAGAAAGGGAAGGAGAGAGGACTACTGGAGGGGGAGGGAAGGAGAGAGAGATACCAGACCAGGAAAGGGAAGGAGGAGAGAGATTCCAGACTAGGGCAGGGAGGAAGAAGGAAGGGAAGGAGAGGAGAGAGAGAGAGACCAGATCACAAGAAGGGGGAAAGGGAAGGAGAGAGATGGACTGCTGGAAAGAGAGGGAAGGAAAGAGAAATGCCAGAAAAGAAAAGAGAAGGAGGGGAGAAAGGTAGGGGAGAGGGGGAAGAGAAGGACAGAGAGGCAAGACCATAAAAGGGGAGGAGGGAATGGAAGGAGGGGAAACTGATGCCAGTCTGTGGGAAGGAGAGGAGAAAGATGTCAGACCACCAGAGAGGGAGGAGATGCTGCTCAGGCATATGAGGGGTGGGGGAGGGAAGAAAGATGGGAACAAAAGCTGTTTAAGAAAATATGGGTATAGGGGAGAAGAAAGAGAGAGGAGTTGGTACACATGGGTGGAGGGGAAGAGAAGAGAGAGAGAGGAGATAGTACATGTGGGAAAGATATGGAAAAACAGATAGATTTGAAGGAAGCAGAAAAATTGAAGAGCTGACTATTAAAAGTCGATGCCAAAGATGGATGTAGGGCAGAAAGTGAAGGAGAGAAGTACGGCAAATGGACAAGAAAGCCCTTGAAACAGAGTTAAGAGCACAGATAGAAGGAAGTGCAACCAGAGACTGGGAAAAGATGATTAGAAAAATAAAATCACCAGACAACAAAGGTAGGAAAAATGATTTTATTTTCAATTTGGTGATTGAAGTTGGTTTTGAGAATTTACATCTGCTGTCTATATTTTGCATTGTTCAGGAAGAAATGCATTTTTTTCTCTTTCTCTGGAGCTGTACTGCATGCAGAGTCTGACATAAGAACATAAGCAGTGCCTCCGCCGGGTCAGACCATAGGTCCATCCTGCTCGGCAGTCCGCTCCCGGGCGGCCCAAACATCTTAGGGTTTTGTTTGTGTATATTAGGACTTTTGGTTTGTGGTTCTGTATTTGATAGGGTTTATCTATGTTCTGCATGTGTGATCAAGGATTGAATGTCGAGAAGCATTATTGGTGTCATGGCCCCAAGTAGGAAGATATTTGTTCTCTCTCTCTCTCAACTCTTTTGGACCCAAAACAGCCCTCACTTAGAAATTATCAAAGACCACTGGCCTAATGATTAGAGCTAAGAGCTTGGGGAACTGGGTTCAATCCCCACTGCAACTCCTTGTGACTCTGGGCAAGTTACTTAACCCTCCATTGACCCAGGTACAAAAACTTACATTGTGAGCTTACTAGGGATAGAGAAATGTAAACTGCTTTGGTTGTATCAAATCCATGACCCTTTATCCTTTAGCTGTCGACGCTCAGTACTAAATTAGTCTATTCTAGCTCAATGAACGTGCTATGCAGATTCTATTCCAAACACATGTGGGGAAGAAACAGTCTTGCTTGTTAATTTCAGCTAACATGGCTTTTCTGAGCCTAAATAAATACAGCAATGTAACACAAATACGTTTTGAAAGCTACTATCAGCATATATCTGAAATTCTATACTTACACCATCTTTTTCACTCTTTGCATGTGGTCCATAGGTGTCTTCAGCACCCAAAATCTGTACATTTACTCCACTGTAATCGTCCAACCCAAGCTGGTCAAACATGAGGCGTGTCCTACAATATATGACTTGTAATTAACATGCAGCTAAAGACTAGTCCCCCCCATCCTCCTGCCCCGATATTTAGTTGGTGGCAGTCAGCATTTTCAAAGGCACTGACCATTGCCGGCTGAATATCTGGGTCACAGGCAGCTGTTGGAACACATCTGGGTACTAGTGATATTCAGACCAGTTCCTGAGTAAATATATTTATTTAAGCTATTTATATACGGTCGATCAGTAGAAGTTGTCTAAGCGGTTTACGTTCCGGTACTCAAGCATTTTTCCCTATCTGTCCCTGCGGGCTCACAATCTAACATACCTGGGGCAATGGAGGATTAAGTGACTTGTCCAGGGACACAAAGATCAGCGTAGGGCTTTGAACCCACCACCTCAGGGTGCTGAACTTGTAGCTCTAACCACTGGATTTTGTTAGGACAGCCTTTCTGCCATCCTAACTTTATCTGGGGACTTACCCAGTTGGCAGATTGAATATTTTTGCTAACCAGATAAAACCCAGCACCACTTTGACATAAGAACATAAGAACATAAGAACTGCCTTCTCCGGATCAGACCTTCGGTCCATCAAGTCCGGCGATCCGCACACGCGGAGGTCCTGCCAGGTGTACACCTGGCGTAATTTATAGTCCACCATATCCTTATATGCCTCTCTTAAGGAGATATGCATCTAGTTTGCTCTTGAAGCCTAGGACAGTCGATTCCGCAATAATCTCCTCTGGGAGGGCATTCCAGGTGTCAACATGAATCCCAGACTGTGGCTGCACTAACCAGCAGCTGAATATTAGCAGCAAAAATGTACAGAGTAATCCCATATGACTGTATGAGCACAGTCAAGGATCCTAAATTAATGTTTAAAAGATTTGCGCCTAAGATGGAGCCTTCTGGGATATCACAAAAAAAGCCTAAGAAGCAGGGCAATTCTGCTTCAACAACCTCCTCAAATGTTCTATTAAGTTAAATATTAATGAATCCGTTCAGAACTTCTGCCATGTATACAGTACCTAAATCAGCTACCGTATTTCCCCATGTATTTATATAACATGAGTACTGGGTGTGGCTTCTTTATATGGGGCAGCCTATCTAAAGACATCCCCCCTGTAAATCATCCCCCCCGGTACCTTTATAATAGCTCCCTCACCAGAAAATAGCTCCCTTGCTGGACGGTGGATGGCTGCCTCCTCCAATGTCAAAGCCAGCGGTGCAGGGCAGGAGCGATCTTTTCGGCATCCAGCCTGACCCCGCGCTGCTTTCTGAATGGCTGCCATCAGTTCTCACGAGTCTTGCAAGAACTGACGGCAGCCATTCAGAAAGCAGCGTGGGGTCAGGCTGGATGCCGAAAAGATCGCTCCTGCTCTGAACCGCTGGTTGCGACATTGGAGGAGGCAGCTGTCCAGCGAGGGAGCTATTTACCAGCGAAGGAGCTATTTAAAAAGGTACGGAGGAACTCCAGTAACACCATAGCTTATCTAATGGGGCAGTTTATCTACAAGTTTTAAAATGAAGATCGGCCTTTTCTGCAGCCTATACCTGGGGAAATACGGTAATCACAATAGCAAGAGTGAATGAGCAATCAATTAAAAGAAACAATCAAATCCAGAGATACAAAGACAGCCACTTCACTAGAATTCTTATGCAGATGGTCTTCATTTAAGAGCACCAAAAAGTATCAATAGTATTACCACCCAAAAACCAGACTGTTCGGGTACAGTGAATTTGTTTTATTCAAGAAATCAATAAGTTTATCAAATACCAATGTCTTCATTATCTTTTATTTAAAAGAGAGGGTAGAAACTATGCAGCGGTTAGCAATATTTGAAGGATCCAATGGAGGCTTATTTTTATGGGTACAGATAATAGCCTATTTCCACATGTGACCTCATCATGGCAAGAATGAATGAAGACAAACTCGGGGACTGATTATTAAATATAATGGAAGGATAAAAAGTCCATCACTGATAAAGATGGCTTCAAAGCCCTCACAACTTTATCCAGCACAACTGAACTGGGAAAGTTAAAGGCAGTTCCCTAAAATGAAAGCTGAAAACGGATTAGCTGATTTGAATGACAGCAATGCAGTTATAAATGGTTGCCATTTTGTGAGGCAATTACTCCCTTGTAGCAGCAGAATATGTTGAATCTCTGAAGTAGTGAATAATGAAGCTCTGGGTTTCTATAGATATAGGAATTTAGTTTTTTTCTGAAGGACTGTTCTTGATGTTTATTTTTCCCACACAGAGGTCCTCATGCAGCTATGAAAAATGCTGGCCATCATTAGACATGGTTAATAAAGTTCTGAATAACTTATCAGGATTGCTACAGTGGAAGATAAGTGATGTTTTCAAAGATTTGTTTAAAAAAAAAAAGATTGGGAGAAAGTATAAATTAAGAGTTTCTTTTGTGTCTATGATAAGATTAGAACCATTCAGTGGACTATAGACTTGGTTCTAGGCTTGGATTTGGCAACACGTTTCTCAGATTTTAAGAATGGAGGGCATGGAGATGAATGTCTAGAAGGAGTAGACCTGTGTCCAAAAGCATGATGGTATTTTCGAATACGCTCTCGAGAAGCTGAACGATACCTAGAAGAGCGATGCTTTGGAGAAGATGACCGATGCTTTGATGGTCAACGCTTTGGAGAAGGTGAAGACTGATGCTTCGGTGAAGGTGAAGAATAATGCCTTGGTGGGGATCGACGCTTCGATGCAGAAGACTGAAGCTTTGAGGAGTGATGCTTTGGTGAAGCAGATCGATGCCTCGAAGTCTGGTGTTGAGAAGCATTGCTTGATGATGATGATCGGTGTTGTCGAGGCGGTACCAATGGGGCAACTTTGGTACCTTCACTTGGCATGGAGCGATGCTCAGACTGGGCCGGTACCAGAGGAGCATCGAGCTTCTCTTTAAAAGCCTTCACCGATACCTAGGGGGTGGATGTCGGTATCATTAGTGCCACGGCTCGCTCTGGTGAGGAAGACATCGAGGAAGATGCACCTCTAGACGTGGAAGCTAGCTGCATCAGAGGTCTTTGTTTGCTGGTATGACTTGACTCTGTACGTTTAAGGCCTGAGACCCGATCTGGGAAGCTGGTGGCTTCTTAACTGGCTTACCTGACGGAGCAGTCGATGGTGACACCGACTTCAATACCGGTACCTCTGGCGATGCTGATGCCTTGGATGTCAAGGGTTTGGTCGGTGTCAGGGGTACCGAAGCAGCATCCATGGTACCAAAAATCTGCTTCTGTTGTAGAAGACAGTTTTTGATGGACCGCTTCTGTAACGTGGCGCAGCACGAACTAGACTCCACACGGTGGTCTGGCCCTAGGCACTGGATGCACCACTTGTGGTGAGTGAAATCGTACGCTGACTCCCAAAGCCCATAGGTACTGAATGGGTTATGGTGCATTTACCACAGCTTTGTGAAAGGGGCCCTAGAGTTGCACAAAACCAACAAATTTGAGAAATGTAAAAGAATATCAGCCATGGAAAAAGCTCAATCTGCTTTAAGCTGGGTGGTGTAAGGAACCAGGACACAGCATGATCAAACTAAACTAAACTAAACCTTAAGCTTATATACCGCATCTTCTCTATAAAGACAGAGCTCGGCACAGTTTACAAGAAATTTAGGGCTCCTTTTACTAAGCTGCGATAGCGGTTTTAGCGCATGCTAATTGTCACACGCACTAGACCTTAACGCCAGCATTGCGCTGGCGTTAGTTCCAGCCGCATAGCACGGGTTTAGTGCACGCTATAATCCTGTGTGCATTAAAAACGCTATCGCAGCTTAGTAAAAGGAGCCCTTAAAGATAGGAAAATATAATAAGAATTAGTGATTATATATAGAGAGCAGCGAAATTTACATTTTTGAGAATAGCCAGATTTTCAGATATTTTCAAAAGAATTGAGCATTTAAAGAAATGAAAAGCACCACACATTTGAACAGCATATTTTAAACAAATAGTTCGTAGAAAGTAAAATGTCCGATACTAACCTTTTCAAAATGCTTTCAGCAGTTCGTCTCCCTTTTTCTATAGAGAATGGCCCTCCTACTGGACAGACGGCGGTAGCCCTATAGCCATCAAAATAAGTACTGCAAACCTGAAAAAAAAAAAACCCAACATTTTATATTTAAATTAGCTGCTATGACAATTATAATTTTGAATTCAGCAAAATGCCGTGAATATACTTATTTTCTCTTTTTTAAGATTCAAAATTCATTTGAAAAGTCAAATTTACATTCACCACGGTTGCGCAAACTTAGAAGCTTACACAAACATAAACAGACAGTACAGAAGGAATGTAAGGCCCGGATTCTATAATCGGTGCCGTAAGTTATGTGGCAGTAAATGCCGATTATGGCACCGATTATAGAATCCGGGCCTTACAGTCCTTCTGTACTGTCTGTTTATGTTTGTGTAAGCTTCTAAGTTTGCGCAACCGTGGCGAGTGTAAATTTGACTTAATTGGTTTTAATCAGCATGGTAATTAACTGCAGTGTTAAAAACCAATTAAAAAGTCGTTTAAAAAAAATGTAGGCGCTGGAATCGTGTCTAAGTATGGCGACTAGCGGCGCCTAAGGTCTAAGTAGGCGTGTTTAAAGACAGAGATGATATTAGGTGCCATTACGTGCGTTTCTCTGTCAAACTTAGGCGTTGGTACCTTAGGCTTTTAAAACCATGGCCTACATTGCCGAAGCCTAAGTTTTTCAATAGCCGCAAATCTGTCAATGGCGCCTACACGTAATTGACATATGGCTGATGCAGTTTTTGAGGTGCCAGGTGATGTAGATGCCTTTTATAGAATGCAGGCCTAAGGGTCTTCTAGTCCAATTAGTTGATCTCGTTTCTTCCCCTTCTCTTCTTTTCAATCAAAAATCCTTTCTGCTTATCTCAAGGTGACTTGAATTCTGTCGCTTTTTCTGCTTCAACCAGCTTGACTCGGAGATCATGTAATATTTTTTTTTATCCACAGGAGTATGGTACTGTTTACAATGCTGATGTGGTCAAACAAATCAGGAGAAAGATCTCCACAATCCAAGTAGAAATGAACAAACCACAGTGGAGACATGTAGTGAAGCAATTTATTCATGAATCATAAAAATCTGTGCGATGGCTCGACATGCACGTGTTTCGGCCAATATGGCCTGCCTCAGAAGCCTTTTTGAGAATGATCAAGTACTCTAAGTTCTATGCGATTGAAGATACCGTACTGGTCTCTGTGCACATGAACAGCTCAGCTACCTTTAATTTAGCTAGCTCCTCACAAACACAGCCCTCTGAAAATCAATCAGGGTCTACCAGTCCTCTATCCCTATTCGCATTTGTCTTCTGTGGTCCTGCTCCCGGCGCTTCAGCCCTGAACTCAGAACAGATATATTTGTTAAGCAATTCAGACTTTTCTTTATCAGCTTCTACAATGCCACTTTTGCACTTCTTCCTATCATTGATATATCTAAAAAAAGGTCTTGTCTCCCGTTTTACCGTATCAGCTATTTTTTTCCTTCCATTTGTATCTTTGCTTTCCTGACTACTCAACCAACCTCTCTTAACTTTTCCAGATATTTTTGCATGTCTGCCTCTTTCTACAATCTTTTGTAGTTTATGAAAGCTAACCTCTTATTCCTTACCTTCTCAGCTCCTACTTTTGAGAACCAAAGCGGCCTTCTGTTCCTTACTTTTACTTAACTCACAAAAAAGTTTGTCGCCCTTACAATAACTCCTCTCAGTTTTGCCCACTGCATTTCTACTCCTTCCAGACATTCCCATCCAGACAATTCCTCGACGTAATCTCACATCCAAACAAAGTTAGTTTTTTAAAAGTCTAGAGCCTTTACTTCTGAACCCTCTGTATACCCATCTTAATATTAAACCGTACCATGCAGTTATCACTGGATGCCAGATGATCACCCACTGTAAAATCAGAAACACTTCCCCGTTTATAAGCACTCTATCCTGTATGAACCATCCTGCGTGGGTTCCATTACCAATTGCTGGAACAGTTCTCCTTGTAGAGAATCCAGGATCTCCTTACTTCTAGAAGACCCCACAGCAGGGTTATCCCAATCAACATCTGGCATGTTAAAATAACCTATTACTAAAACTTCCCTTTTTAGGTATATTCTGAATGTCTACTATTAAATCTCTGACCACTAGGACTTTTTATATTACTTTGAAATAAATGTGACTGTAGGTTGGCTTAAGACATCTCTCTTGCCTCTTTTTTTGCTTTTTTAATATTATATTTAACATATAAGGCTACTCCCTTTTCTTCCTACCCCGTCTTTCCTGAACAGATTATATCCCGGTATAACTACTTCCCAGTCATGGTTCTCCATGAACCACGTCTCCGTGATCACCACTATATCCAACTCATCTTCTTCCATCACAGCTTCTAGATCCAGAGTCTCATTTCCCATATTTTGAGCATTAGTATATACTGCTTTCCAGACATTGCCTCCTTTTCCCATCCATGTAGAGCAGGGGTCTCCAAGTCCCTCCTTGAGGGCCGCAATCCAGTCGGGTTTTCAGGATTTCCCCAATGAATATGTATTGAAAGCAGTGCATGCACATAGATCTCATGCATATTCATTGGGGAAATCCTGAAAACCCGACTGGATTGCGGCCCTCAAGGAAGGACTTTGAGATTCTTGATGTAGAGGAATACAGTGATTTACTTACCTGAGGGTTTATACTCATTCAGGGGCTTTGATCACCCTTCCCCCATCAATTCTAGTTTAAAGCCATCCTGCCACCGAAGACACATCTTCCCTTCTTTGGTAGATGTATACCATCCCTGCTCAGTAGCCCTTGGAAAATCATCCCATGGTCCAGGAAGCCAAAAACTCTTGAAGACACCATCCACCTAGCCATGCATTCATCTCTGAGATCTCTAACCTGGCCCTTACCCTCGACAAGGAGAATGGACAAGAATATCACCTGCACCTCCTAGTTGTTAACCACCGCCAGCAACAACTTCAACGTGCTCCTAGCGACCTCCTCAGCTCTCCCTCTGACATCACTTCCTATGTACGGAAGTGACGTCAGTGGGAGCAAATGCCGTCGCAGGGAGCATGTTTACGTTGTTGCTCATCGTGGTGAGCAAATAGAGGTATGGGGGAAGTGTATGGGGACGCACCTGCGGGGGGGGGGAGGGAGGGGGGAAGAATGAGAAGAGATGGGGAGAAGGAGGGGTATTGCCACCCCCACCATGATGGTGCCTGAGATGGATCACTGCCCCCCCTTTACTACTCCACTGAAAGAACCCCTTTGTGAGGTCTTTGTCTCAATGCAGCAGTCTGAAAGTTGTCCCCCCTGTAAATAACTTTGAGCCATTCACATAAACTGGTTATGGCCTTAGATCAGGGCAGCCCAAGTCTGGTCCTCGAGATCTACTGGCAGGCCAGAATTTCAGGCTATCCACAATGAACATGTATGAGAGAGATTTGCATACCAAGAAGGCAGTGCAGGAAAATCTCTCTCATGCATATTCATTGTGGATATCCAGAAAACCTGGCCTGCCAGTAGATCTCGAGGACCAGACATGGGCAGCCCTGCCTTAGATAATAAAATCTTAAATGTAGGGAATCCCAGTGGTGTAACATCATCAAGGGCAAAAAAAACCCCCAAACCTATAAGCGTCTGTCTAATTTGCTACCGCACAGCTAAGTGAAACTTGCCATCTATATTATATCCTGTGTTCTTAAATGAATTTTATCTTAGAAGAACATTTAAAAAGACTTTTGTGAACAGAGAAAAAGAAAACTCCAAACCTTATAAGATGTGGAGGGAGGTGATCCTCTTGCATTATGAACTTTTACTGCTCCACCCTCAACACCTGAAAAAGGTGAAAAAAAATATTGAGTTCTTACCTACGCTTGTTTCAGGCATGCGAGAGAGATCTTTTCTCATAAAATATGTAAAAGAAACGCATTGAAACAAAAACAAATCAATTTGAAGTATCAATATTAAGAACGGAATCATAACTAGCCTCTCATTAGTCATCCAATAAAAAATATGTTGAATGCTTCTTTCAACAAATTCAGGAATTAGAAGACAGACAGAGATGTAATTCCCACACTGCTCCTCAGGCTGGCAGGACAAGAAAGCTCCAGAAAGTAATATTGCTGACCGAGGATGTTGAAAGTAAATACCATATTTTTCGCTCCATAAGACGCACTTTTTCCACTCAAAAAAGTGTGTGGAAAAAAGAGTGCATCCTATGGAGTGAATACCCCAATCTCCCCCCTTTACCTTATTTAGGCTGCCGTCACTGCTCGCCCCTCACCCGCTGACGCTGCTGCTGGTTGCTCACTGCAACCGAAAATAGAAGAAGGGAAAGGCCAGGCGGGTGCAGCGATTGCACGCCGCCGGCCCAGAAGCCTTATTCCTGACGTCATTTTTGACGTCGGCGGACTTTCTCGCTGACGTCAGAATTGACGTCGGGAGTAAGGCTTCTGGGCTGGTGGCGTGCAATCGCTGCATCCACCTGGCTCTTCCTAGCAACTCATTCCGTTCCGGGTGCCGCGCTGAGCCAGGAGCCTCACTCCACCAGCCGCTACTGCTGCTTTTTCGTCGATGTCGGGGGTAAGGCTTCTGAGCCGGTGGCGTGCAATCCCTGCAACTGCCTGGCCCTTACCAGCAATTTTTCTTACCCCCGCTCTTGGGCCTCTCTTGGTGCTTTAGACAGGAGTCCCATCCTTGTGTGCCCCCCCCCCCGTTGCTGCTGCTTAGTGGACATGTTCTCACAGCGGCAGCAGTGGGAGGCAATTAAAACCAACGCACGGGCAGGCAGGCTTGGGGGGCAGAAGAGGATAGGCTGGAAGGCAGTGAGGAGAACATAGGAGGGACGGAGGAAGGGACAATTGGGGGCCTGAATTTTGGGGGGGGGGAAGATGACCAAGGCAGTGAGGGGAACATAGGAGGGAGGGACAATTTGTGGGCCTGAGTTTAGGGGGGGAAGATGATCAAGGCAGTGAGGGGAACATAGGAGGGAGGGAAGAAGGGACAATTGTTGGGCCTAAGGAAAGAAAGAAAGAAATCACCAGACAACAAAGGTAGGAAAAATGATTTTATTTTCAATTTAGTGTTCAAAATGTGTCAGTTTGGAGAATTTATTTATACTGTCTATATTTTGCCCTATATTTGTCTATTTTTCTATAGTTGTTACTAAGATGGCACTGCATATTTTAAAAAGTCATCTGCCTTGACATCTGTGCCCTGTCCCTGCCCGCCCTGTGCCCTGTCCTAGCCTACCACTAAACCACCAGAGGGAGGACAGGGTGCAGAGCCTGGCAGGGAGGGGAGACAGGGTACAGAGCCTGGCAATAAGTGTGGGTTTGGGTGCAGAGCCTGGCAGGGAGAATTTGGTTCAGAATGGGGTTTTTTTTCTTGTTTTCCTCCTCTAAATTTAGGAACGAAATTTCTTATGGAACGAAAAATACGGTAGTAAGCAGCTGCCAAATCCAATCTCAAAATAGCTACTGGGATCTCCTGTGGCAATCTAGTGAGGCTGCCGTGGGATATTTTGGCAGCTTTTTTGATTGAGAAACTAGCAGGGACAGGTACAACTGGGAATCCTCCTTTCCAGAAGAGGCTACAAGTTCACTAGGGCATTTAAGAGTAGGCCTGGGGAGGGCCTTCAGGTGGTGGGAGGGCGGAGGGGTTGTGGTCAGACCTGGCTTGGCAGGACCTGCTCTCTGGTGGTGCTAGTGGTAGGGCCTTTGCAGCGAATGGTCACACTGGGGGGGGGGGGGGGAGGTTGGTTATAGCTGAAACTATACTGGCATTTCTGTCCAGAACAGAAGAATAACAGAATCTAGATTTCATGGGGGAAGGTGGTGTCAATGCTGAACCTAAAATTTGATCGGCCTCTATTACAGAACCCCCCCTGCACTAACCAGATAGTGTTGGGGTAGTCAGGGAACAGAGCTTGGACAGAATTAGGAGTTTTCCACTAACCATTCAGTCCACTAACCAGATATCAGCAAAAAGGCTTCCTAACTTTATTCAGTTTGCTATCTGAAGAGTGGTGCTACATTGGTCACCACTAAATCTAAATATTCAGCATCAATAGCTAGCCGGACAGCAAAGCTGAGTACCGGAATTAATTCAGCTAAGGTGGCTGGTGTTTAAAAAAGAAACAAAGAAAAAAAAAAAAAAAAGCAATGACCTTCCGGGTGAATAATGAACCGCAAATCTTTAGTATGTGGTCACTGTGGGTTAACTGTTGATACATAACAGCATAACACAAAGGACTTTAAGCAAAGGCTACAAAACACATGAGAAACAACTGCTACTGTAGTTAGAATCTGCTCTGTCAGTCTGGCTTCAGATTAGGCCACAGTACGAGACCATTCACACAGCTCTACTCCAGTCTGCTCCATTTTGTGCTTCTGATGGTGGGAAGGTCACTCTTAGGGGTCTCAAAGTCAATGCTTGATGGCCGCAATCCAGTCGGGTTTTCAGGATTTCCCCAATGAATATGCATGAGATCTATGTGCATGCACTGCTTTCAATGCATATTCATTGGGGAAATTCTGAAAACCCGACTGGATTGCGGCCCTCAAGGAGGGACTTTGAGATCCCTGAATATATCAGTAGCATTTGCTCCGGTGTAGACCATGCTTTGCTGCTGGTAGGTGTAGTCCTCCAGTGGTTTTTATCACTTCTAACTGGCTGTCAATTCTTGGTATCCCTCCCTTGCTCCATCTCTTCCCCCATTCTGTCTTCCCATTGCTGTTTAATATTTTTCTTAGTCCACTTACTACCCTTATCAATACGTACAAAGATACCGTATTTTCACTCATATACCGCGCACCCGTGTAAAACGCACGCACACGGTTATAGCGCGCGGGAAACTGTAATTTATGTAAATAAATTTTTATATACCGCGCACACCCGTATACCGCGCATGCCACCCCGACTCTCCCGTCGCCGCCCGACTCTTCCTCTGACCGCCCCGACTCTCCTTTCGCCCGCCCCGACTCTCCTCTCCCCCTTGAAGTCCTGTCCCCACCCTGAAAGCCTGATGCCCCCCCCCCCCGACGTCCAATTCACCCCCCCGCAGGACCGCTCGCACCCCCACCCCGAAGGACCACTCGCACGCACTCGCACCCCGAAGGACCACTCGCACCCCCACAGCCTCCCGACCCCCCCCCATCATGGAGAAGCTCCTACCATTGTCCTGCTGCTTCCTCTGCCGGTGGTCCTGGCCCTTTTGTGAGCCCTGCGTCTGCGCTGCTTCCTCTTCCGGCGGTCCCGCCCTTTCTCTGATGTCAGAGAAAAGGCGGGACCGCCGGAAGAGGAAGCAGCGCAGACGCAGGGCTCACAGAAGGGTCAGGACCGCCGGCAGAGGAAGCAGCAGGACAACGGTAGGAGCTTCTCCATGATGGGGGGGGGGTCGGGAGGCTGTGGGGGTGCGAGCGGTCCTTCGGGGTGGGGGTGCGAGCGGTCCTGCGGGGTGAATCGGACGTCGGGGGGGGGGGGAACTATGTAAAAAAAAAGTTGTAAAACGCGCATGGTTATGCACAGTTTGTAAAATCGTGTATAACGCACGCGTTATATGCGTGAAAATACGGTAATTCCCATCTCAGTACAGGTGTAACTTTGGGCAGAAGCTTTCTAGTGATCATTTTCACAAAAGGTAGGGTTACCAGATTTTATTTTAGTAAAATCCGGATCCCCCTAGACCCGCCCGCCCAATTCCACCCATCCCTGCCCCAGTCCCGCCCCAGCCCTGCCCCCTGCTGCATTCTTTCGTCGAGCAGGAGGACATCCACACATGTGTGGATGCCCTCCTGCCTGATGCGATTTCGAGGAAGCTTTTCAAAACCCGGACAAAGTGCTGGGTTTTGGAAAAGCCGTCTGGACCCCCGGACATGTCCTGGAAAAGGAGGACATGTCCGGGTAACCCTACACAAAGGCACCTAGGTGCATATATTGCTTTTATAAAACACGTCCAACACGTATGTGTAAGTGTCTTCCCTAACTAGGTATCCTGTTAAAAATCTAGCTTCTATGAGTAATTTTAGCCAGAAGGGAAACAGAGGAAACACACAGTTTTTAACATTTCCCTGTGTTATGTTGATCTTCTCTCTGCCACGTACAGACACAACAGCTTTATTTAATCTAGAGTCATGGGAAAACAAAATTCTCATAGTATCAATTTTCCCCCTTCCCCCCCCCACTGCTTTGGGGTTTCACTTCTCATCCTTAAACCTTGACTTTGCAATTCCATTTAACTTTACAGGGTTTCCCTTTTCCCAGCAGTTTTAACTGAAATTGCATTAAGGAAGTAAGCACTTTTGTCATTCTTAACCTTAATTCCATTTCCATTTTGCCTTATCCTGTATTCAAACAGGCTTATGCACTAGCAATGCTCAGTTTTAAACATCACTATAAATCCAGTTTTTCTACGTGTGACACACAAAAACCACCTAATAATAGGCAAACGCTAGAACAAGCGTATCTCAGAAAAAACTTTAATAGAGACTAAGGGCTCCTTTTATCAAGCTGCGGTAGGCGGTTAACGCACAGAATACTGCGCGTTCAACCGCCTGCCGCGCTAGTCGCTAACACCTCCATTGACGAGGCGTTAGTTTTTTGGTGTGCCGAGGGGGTTAGCGCGTGATTAAATTTCCGACGCGCTAACCCCCGTAGCGCACCTTGATAAAAGGAGCCCTAAGGATCTCAAGTGCCCGCAGTTATTTGCCGTTAGAACCAGTCTTGGCTAATAACCTGTGTGCGGGCTATAATCGATCCAAATTGTCTCCTTTTGAGTTTTGATTTTTTTAATTTTTAACTTTTTAAAAATATAACAGTCTTTAAGAGCTTTTACTCAATTAGCTTATAGATATATTCTTTTTTTTTTGTAAATCTTTATTGACAATTCAAACTTTTATAATGTATAAAATTGAAAATACATTGTTATCACAATTATTACATTAAACAATTTTTTATCCCCTTCTTATCCTAATTATAAACAATAATATTATATATCATGCTATTAATATAATAAAAAATTAATTTTACTCTTCCAAATAAATATTCCACCCCCCACCCTCCCTGGATGTGTAAGGAATCTAACGAAAAAATGATAAACATAATTTTAATTACATTACATTACATTAGTGATTTCTATTCCGCTTGTGCCTTGCGGTTCTAAGCGGATTACAAGTTAGAAGACTGGACATTTCCAGTAGCATTGCAGTACATATAATCAAGAATGCGTTAAGTTACAATTGTTGTTCTGGACTTTTCCAGGATAAATTGGTAGTAGATAGTAGATAGTGATAGGTTGTTTAGACGAATAGAGATAATATTGTCCGGATTCTGTTGTTTAGACGAGTAGAGATAATGCTGTCCGGATTCGGGTGTTGCTGGTGGTGGTGTTTGGGTAGTCATGAGAGCATTTTCTAATACTTTTGTGAGGTTATGATGATGGGAAGTGTTTTTTGAAGAGATGAGTTTTGATTTCTTTTCGGAATGCTTTAATGTCTATTGATTTGGTCAGTAGATTGGTGATGGTAGTATCGATCTTTGCTGCCTGTGTCGCTAAAAGGCTGTCATATAGTTTCTTTCGTCTTGTTCCTTTGAGAGGGGGGTGAGTGAATAGGCTCTGGGTTCTCCTTAATCTGTGTGAGAGGTTACGGTGTAGTCTGTTGTTTAGATAGCTGGGTGCTGTTCCATGTATTACTTTGTATAGTAGACAGTAGAATTTGAACTGGGATCTTGCTTTTATTGGTAGCCAGTGTGAGTCTAAGTATGCTTTGGTGATGTGGTCATATTTGCCTAGTGAGTAGATGATTCTGAGGGCTGTGTTCTGAACTGTCTGTAATTGTTTTATCATGTAATTTGGGCATGATAGGTATAGGCTGTTACAGTAATCTACAATACTCAGTACTAGGGATTGTACTAATATCTTGTATTGATCTTTGTTGAAGAATTTTCTTATTTTTCTTAGGTTACGTATTGTGAAGAATGCTCTTTGGATGATTTTGTGGATTTGAGACTGCATTGTGCAATTTCTGTCTAGTAGGATTCCCAGGATTTTGAGTGTGCTTTGCATTGGGTACTTGATTGTATTTACTTCTAGTTCTGTGAGAGATGGTTTTTTTTCCCTTTCCAGTAGTAGGAATTTAGTTTTTTCCGAGTTCAGTTTTAGTTTATGACTTGACATCCATTTTTCTACCGTTTCCATTATCATTTTCAGGTGGTTTGTGGATAAGGGGTCTTGAATATTAAAGGGGAGGAGGATAGTTATATCATCTGCGTAGCTGAATGATACTGTGTTTAGGGCGTCTAGGGTTATGCCTAGGGATGCTATGAAGAGGTTAAATAATATGGGTGATAATGGTGATCCTTGTGGTACTCCACATGGGTTTGACCATGGGTCGGATATGTGCTCTTTTGATTTGACTTTGTATGTTCGTGTTTTGAGGAAGCTTTGGAACCATTTGTGAACATTACCTGAGATTCCTATTGCGTCTAATATCTGGAGTAGTGTGTGATGGTCAACTAGGTCGAATGCCGCAGAAAGATCGAGTTGAATGAGAAGCAGCTTGTTTCCTTTGCTGAGGTGTTGTCGGGCAATGTCTAATAGTGATACCAGTAGAGTTTCTGTGCTATGGTTGGATCTGAATCCAGATTGTGATGGATGTAGTATGTGATGGTCTTCAAGGTAGTTGGAGAGGTGTTGTGCGACAAGGCCTTCTGTTATTTTAATGTATAGAGGGATGGAAGCGATTGGTCTATAGTTTGCAGGATTATCTATAGGACCTTTGGGATCTTTTAGGATAGGTGTAATTATGATTTCTCCTAATTCCGGTGGGAAATGACCTTCACTTAGTGTTGTTTGAAGCCATAGTGTGAGGCTAGCTTTAAATTTGGTGGAAGCTGTTGCTAGTAAGTATGAGGGACAGTTGTTCAAGTCACATGAGGATTTGCTGTATTTTTTGTAAAGCCTGTTCAAGTCTGACCATTGTATCTTTGGGAAGTTTGTCCATATCCTGTCTGCTGGGATTGCTTCATCCGTTTTGGGATTGATTCGTATTTCTTCTATGTTGATTCTTGAATTGTTGAATGTGGATCTGGTTGTGATGATTTTGTGTTTGAAGTGATCCGCTAATTGGGTGGCTGTGGGAGTTTGGTTTCCTTGGGTGGCGAGAAATGGTTTGGTATCGGTGAGATTTCTTAAGATGTCAAAAAGTATTCTTGTGTCTGGTTTTTCGGTGCTGATGAGTTTGGAGTAGTAGTTTTTTCGTTTTTCCTTCAGTTTGGTATTGTATTGTTTGATTAGGATTTTCCATTCATCTTTGATGTGGTTGTGTTTTTGTTTTTTCCATGACCTTTCTAATTGTCTGCATTTTCTTTTTAGTTGTAGAAGTTCGTCGTCGAACCATTTATTAGATGGTCTGTCTATTTTGTTTTTGTTTTTTATTGGAGCAAGTTCGTTTAGTGTAGATTCACTGAGGGTCCGCCAGCTGTTTATGAATTCTTTGGGGTTGTTGGGGTCGATTTCGGGGTCGACTGTGTTCCAGAATGTGTGAGGTTCGATTTTCGGTCTGAATTTGATGAGTGTTTTCTTTGGGATGGGTTTGTTGTTATTTTGAGCCCAGTTGATGGTGAATGAATATTTGAAATGGTCTGACCATAGAGTAGGGTGCCAGGACCCGTTTGAGATGTAGATGTTTTGTGTGTTTTGATTTGGAGATGAGTAAGCTGCTATATCAAGTTGATGACCTTTTTCGTGTGTGGGTTCTGGGTTGAGAATTTGATAGGATAAAGTGTTGAGGTATGAGAGTATATCTGTTGTTTGTTTGGATGATTGATCTTCTAAGTGGAGATTTAAGTCTCCGAGGATCAAGTTATGTGTGGAGGAGAGTGAGTTCTGGAAGATGAATTCTTCAAGTTCTTGTTTTGAAGTGTTCCATTTACCTGGTGTAATGTAGCAAATAAGACAGTTCAGGTTTCCATTGAGTGATTTGTCAGATATTTGGCAGGCTAGCAGATCAAGATAAGGGGTGGAGTGCTTGGTTAGTACGTCGATGTTGAGATTGTTTTTTGTTATGATTGCTAGACCTCCTCCTCTTCTGTTTTCTCGACATACTACTTCAAGTTTATATCCTTTGGGGCAGAATTCTGTGATGCTTGGATCTGACTCAGAGGTGAGCCATGTTTCGGTTAGGAAGAGACAGCCTAGATTGTCTTTGGTCAGCCAATCTTTGATTAATTCTGCCTTTGGGCTGACGGATCTGATGTTCATATATGCGCAAGCAATTGTAGTGTATTTTGTGGTTGGTGTAGTGGTTGTATTGATGATAGTTCTTGGTGAGGTTTGGTATTTTTGTGTGTTTGCGTTAGGTTTTGGTGGGGGTCTTTTTCCCCAGATGGTGGGGATGCTGGCTTGGCTGGATAGTGGGCATGGAGTTAGTGTTCTAGTGGTATGCAGTTTTCTGGTATGTTGAACAGGTCTGTGTGTTGTTGTTAGGATAGGGATGGTTTGTATTTGGTAGCCTGTGGTTTTCCATTTTGCTATAAATGTGGCAATTAGTATGAGGGCAAGAATGAGGTTGTGTGTACGCAGTGCCATTTTTATTTATTTATTTTTTTTTAAATTTGTGAAGATTGCGGTTTGGTAGTTATTTGAGTTGGTTGTGAGAGTGGATGTATGGGTTGTGTTCAGAGTTCGCTGGAGAGGTGGTTGGAGAGGCAGGGGTTCTAATAGAGAGCAGAGTCCTCCTGCTTGCACGGCGTCGGGCGGAGGAAGGAGGGACAAGATGGTAGAAACTTCCTCCTTCCTCTGCCTAGGAAGTCGCTGGGTGGGGGAGGCTTTCGGTGGCCCTCAAGGGCTGAAGAAAAAGTCCGACTCAGAAGTCGGTCTGCGTTCGGTGATCCCCGGTGGCTGGAGAGGCAGGGGCTCTAAGAGAGAGCAGAGTCCTCCTGCTTGCACGGCGTCGGGCGGAGGAAGGAGGGACAAGATGGCAGAAACTTCCTCCTTCCTCTGCCTAGGAAGTCGCTGGGGGGAGAGGCTTTCGGTGGCCCTCAAGGGCTGAAGAAGAAAAATCCGACTCAAAAGTCGGGCTGCGTCGGCGATCCCCGGTGGCTAGAGAGGCAGGGGCTCTAAGAGAGAGCAGAGTCCTCCTGCTTGCACGGCGTCGGGCGGAGGAAGGAGGGACAAGATGGCAGAAACTTCGTAATAAAATTAGTCAATGGACTCCATACCTCATTAAAGGACTTGCTAGTACCTAAACGTTCTGCCATCTTCTTTTCATATTTATACGTTGTACACACAGTTATCCACCAAAAAATTGAAATTAATCCTAGCATGATTTTTCCAATTATATGTAATCATTTGAACCCCTATTCCTTGTCAAAATCATGAAAAGGCGACTTTTCTATTTATCTAAAGTGGGTTTAACATGGAGAATCGTTCCACATATTATCGCCTCATATTCTTATATCCCTATTCGGGCCTCTTGCATCAGCCATAGCTATTATTGAGATGGCTTGGGGAAATGCATTGCTTATTCCTAGGACAAGCAGCATAAAATCTGCTTACTACTTGGGATCTAGCTAGGTACTTGGGACATGGGTTGGTCACTGTTGGAAATAGGATACTGGGTTTGATGGACTTTTTGGCCTGTCCCAGTATTAGGAAATTATCCAAACCTTTTTTTTAAACTCTGCTAAGTTAACTGATTTCAACACATTCTCCAGCAATGAATTCCAGACTATAATTACACGTTGTATAAAGAAATATTTTCTCAGTCTTATTTTAAATCTATTACTTAGTAGCTTCAACGCATGCCCCCTAGCCCTAGTATTTTTGGAAAAATGAACATGCAATTCATACCTACCATTTCCACTCCAAACCCTCTATCATATCTTCCCTGAGCCATCTCAGCCTAAAGTGGCTAGGACTCTTGAGCTTGGAGAAGAGATGGCTCAGGGAAGATATGAGAGAGGGTTTGGAGTGGAAATGGTAGATTTTCCTCAGAGAAGTCATCCAATTCCTTTTATTGTTTTTGTCACCCTTCTCTGAAATAGAATAAAGTAGAGGCAGCAACACTTATCTAAATGGCCATTTGCCAGAGCCAACATTGGTAGGTTATGTCCACAAATACCCAATGCTCTATTTTGTCCAGAGCGTTTTAGCTATATCACAGCCTTCTTCAGAGGACTATGTACCATGTTGCTGAACTCATTAAATATTCACCAACATGAGCAGCTTCTCCGGCCTGCTGCTTGCGCCAGCATTGACTTTCTGTCTGGTGTCACTTCAGTTAAGGGCTTCTGGCCCGCCTGGCTGTTTGATCTTTGGGCCAGCTCCCTCTTCCTCACTGCTTCAGCAGCTCTTCACAAATGGCCATCTAGATAAGTGTTGCTGCCTCTACTTTATTCTATTTCAGTATATTATACATTTTGAATATTTGGAAGAACAAGCATAGAATGAATTTTTGAACTATGAATTATTAAATTGTTATCTTTTTAACCCGAGTTTAAATAAAATAAAATGGTTAGGGAGATTTAAGGGTGGGATGGAGGATCGACGTAGATGATTATAAGGCATTATATCAATCCAGGATAAGAACCTGAAATAACATATGTTATAAAAGGTCCTATGTTCCGAGTTCATAGCCCTTTTATGATACTTCATCCTCCTAGATTATTGATTACTTGGGAAAGTTAGTATGAGAAAATTGAGTACTTAGCTCACACAATCTAACAGATATATTTGAATGTATAGTTTCTAGAGTTTATGACATTGTAAGTGCAAAATAAGTAGATTTGATGAAATCATTATTGATTAAAAAAAAACAAAAACCTTTTGTTTGATGATATTATCTTTGTGGGTTGGATATTTGATAAGAGTGATCCGTGATATTCTTTTGACTATTTGGGTTTTTGCCAGGTATTTGGACTTGGATTTGCCTCTGTGAAGACAGGATACTGGGCTAGATGGATCACTGGTCTGACCCAGTAAGGCTATTCTTATGTTCTTCACTACTCCTCAAAAAACCTTCACTGGACCCTACTTGATCTGCCAACTATCAACCAATCTCCCTCCTCCCCTTCTTATCCAAGCTACTCAAACATGCTGTTCACTGCCACTACCTGGTCATCTCTGACCCACTCCAACCAGGCTTTTGCCCCCTGCACTCTACTGAAACTGCCCTTACCAAAGTCTCCAATGAACTCTTCCTGGCCAGATCCAAAGGCCACTACTCTATCCTCATCCTTCTTGATCTATCCACTGCTTTCAACACTGTAGGGTAACCAGGAATTATAACTTATTTGCATACCCGAAGATTTTAGGTTGTAAAGTTAGGTCTTTTTTAGACAGGATGCTTGCATTCCAAGCAAATAAGCAACAGTCCTGGTTGGGTAACTATATTAGCGGAGCCATGTTATCTTACGGCGCCTTTCGAAAATAAATCAAGACAGTATTATTTGATAAATTTATCTCTTAATTTGATGTTTTTATTCTTAACATAATTCTACTGCATTAACTTAAATTTTTATCGTCTTTTTAGTTAATATGCTGTATTCTAATTTTAATAATTTGTACTTCGCTGAATTATCCAGTTTTTCTCTCTTGTGTAAACCGCCTAGAATTATTTTGATTGTGGCGGAATACAAAAATGAAGTTATGTTATGTAGATCACTGCCTTCTCCTTGACACACATTCCTCACTTGGATTCCACGGCCCCATTCTCTCCTGGTTCTCTTCCTATCTCTCACATCGCACCTTTAGTGTTTGCAGTGGTGGATCCTCTTCCACTGCTCTCTTATTTATCGATCGGTGTACCCCAGGGCTCTGTCCTGGGACCTCTTCTTGTCTCCATCTATACGCATTCCATTGGTGCTCTGATCTCCTCCCATGGTTTTCAATATCACCTCAGTGCTGATGACTCCCAGATCTACCTCTCTACACCTGAAATCTCTATAGGAATCCAAACCCAAGTCTCAGCTTGTTTGTCCAACACTGCTGCCTAGATGTCCTTCTGTCACTTAAAATTAGACATGGCCAAAACTGAACTACTTATCCTTCTATCCAAACCTATATCTCCTCTCCCCCCCACTTGCTATCTTAGCAGATAACATTCTCATCCCGTCTCATCAGCTCGCAATCTTGGCATCATCTTTGACTCTTCTCTCTCCTTCTCTGCACAAATCCAACATACCACCAAAACCTGTTGCTTCTTTCTTTATATCACCACCAAAATCTGATCTTTCCTCTCTGAACACACTACCAAAACTCTTATCCACTCCCTTATCACCTCTCGCCTAGACTATTGCAATCTGCTTCTCACTGGCCTCCCACATAACCATCTCTCTCCCCTTCATTCCATTCAAAATGCTGCTGCACGGACTTATGTTCCACCAGAGTGGCTATGCTTCCATCACCCCTCTCCTCAAGTCACTTCACTAACTCCCCATCCACTTCTGTATAAAGTTCATATTCTTCTTATTGACCTACAAGTGTATTCACTCTTCAGCTCCTCAATATCTCTTCCCTCTTGTCTCTCCCTACACTCCTCCCCAGGAACTCCATCCATCAGGCAAATCTCTCTTATCCCCTTCTCTTCTACTGCCAACTCCAGATTGCATTCTTTCTCTCTTGCTGCACCATACGCCTGGAACAAACTGCCTGAGTCAGTACATCAAGCTCCCATCCCTGGAACTTACACTTCTCCCTCCGTATTCGCGATTTCAGCAATCGTGGTTTTGATTATTCGCGGTTTTTAGCTTGCTGACTCCTCCCCCCAAATTACATCAGCTTGCATAGAGAAATCGCTGATTCCAAGCGTTTACAGATAAAATCGCTGATTCCTGATGCTTTCTTCACCGTTTTTTGCCTCTCCTTCAGGAACAGGCCAGGTCTCCCACCATTTTATTCACAGTTTCACCCTATTCACGAAGGTTTTTAATAGAAAACAGCGAATAACATATGAAAAAGTTATTCGCGGTTTTTCTGTATTCGCGGTTCTGTTAATCCCCTATCACAGCGAATACGGAGGGAGAAGGGTATTCAAATCCAGAGTAAAAGCCCACCTCTTCGAGAATGCATTTAACTCCTAACCCCCCTCACCTTAAACACTCTGAGAAACTCTCTAAGTTCCTACTTGTCTTGTCATCTAATTTAGATTGTAAGCTCTACTGAGCAGGGACCATCTCTTAAATATGTTATTGTACAGCGCTGCATATGCCTATCAGCCCTATAGAAATATTAAACAGTAGTTGTAATATGAAGTTAGCCCGAAGACCACAAGTAGATGACAGTGAGAAAGAGAAGATTATTTATTAGAAATTATGGTCTCCTTTAAAAGCAGTGTTATACTCCCTTGTGTTGGGTTTCAGTATTGAAGATAAGATTGAAATGTTTCTGACATTCTTCTCAACATATAATTAGGAAGTATTTTTAAACCTGTGTGTGTACAATTTTGTAGCCTGACATGGCCTCCCACAAAATATCTGCATATTTTCTCCCACTGTATAAGAATGAATCTAGATGGTAAAATGAGGCTAACTTTGCAATGTTCGACTGAAATAACAAGCAGACTCTACAGCACAAATTAATTTTATATCTGAGCTTTTAATGGTTGATGCCATAGAATGATTGATAGAAATATTTCATCATGAGAGAGAAAGTCGATGACACTCTAATGAAACGGTAAAACCTTTCCAAAAACCTGAAGCACACAAGTTCTAGTTATTTAACCGCTGTCCCACGCACAGAAGTGCAGAATGGGTGAATGCAGGCAAGCGACAGTAGTGATGTACTGGTTGGTTCCCTCCTGGCACAGACGTATACAACGCTTTGAATGAGAATGTTTGTCGCCTGTGCGCAAAGGTCAAACGCACGTCACAATAACTTATTACTTGGAAACAAATAAGCCATCTACAAAATGCAAAACTTGGTAACGAGCAGTGACACAAAAACTTCATCCCACGGAGTAGATAAAAACTGACTCCGTCTAAGTTTAAACATAGGTTGTATCATACCACCCTGCAGTGCAATAAAATTAGTAGTGTAAACAGCAAATGTAAATAGACTGTCCAGTCATCTCTGGAGTACGTGTCAAAGCACTTGAGTCTAAAAATGTTTAAAAAAAATATATCTGCCTATTTTCCATCTGTTATATTTCTAATAGGAGTTGGAAGGCTAACAGAGAGTTCATGTGAAAGTTCATTTCAAGTTCAAATATGTCGTATCAGGTCTTCTGGAAGGTAAAAGTTCGTTGGGAGGTTAATATTCAATTCTGCTTAAGACGGGGGTGGGAGTGGGGGGGAACAAAAGCATGAAGATCGAGTTGTTTGTCAGATGTGAGCATTAGAATGCTCTGCAGGAGCTAAACAGATGCTGAATTTCTTTCCTCAAATTTGTCTTTGCCTTATTACTGCTTCTCTGCACAAAAGAAATACCATTAAGCCCAATCTTTAATTAAAGCAAGTAGATAGAGAAAGGGGAATGGATTTGGGTTTTAGCTCATACCTTTTTCAGTTGTCACTCAAGGCCAGTTATATTTAGCTAGAGGAGGCATTTTTTTATCCCCTGAAGACAATCTACGGGGTCAGCAGCTCTTAATGGTTTTATTAACTGCTGCTGGTATTATGTCCCGAAATTCAGTGCTAGGCCATGTCCAAGCTTTGGTATTGAATTTCCAGGTTTTTGGAGCCAACTATACCACAGTCAGTTAAGTTCGATATTCAACACTTAGAAATATAGAAACATGATGGCAGATAAAAGGCCAAATGGCCCATCCAGTCTGCCCAACCCAGTAACTATTATCTCTTCCTCTCTCTAAGTGATTTCACATGCCTATCCCACGCCTTCTTGAATTCAGACACAGTCTCTTTCTCCACTACTTCCTCCGGGAGACCTTCTGTGAAAAAATATTTCCTGAGATTACTCTGGAGCCTATCACCTCTTAATTTCATCCAATTCCCTCTCATTCCAGAGTTTCCTCTCAAATGAAAGACTCGACTTATGCGCATTTATGCCACATAGGTATTTAAAATGTCTCTATCATATCTTACCTCTCCCGCCTTTCCTCTAAAGTATACAGATTGAGATCTTTAAGTCTGTCCCCATATGCCTTATGATGAATAATAATAACTTTATTCTTCCTATACCGCCACAATCTTGCGACTTCTAGGTGGTTTACAATCAAGAGTGCTGGACATTCAGCGAAATACAATAAGTAGATATTCAGAGGAAATACAGAGATCAGAGATCTCAGGAGGCAATAGTATAGAAATACAATTTGATGAGTGAAAATGTAATATGTACATTTTAGTAGGTAATGTCCGACAGGACCTGTTGGGGATAAATAGCAACGTAAAGTTACGATAAGATGAAGATAACAGATTATATTTATAACAGTGCTGTAAGTTCAGGTGGAATAGGGAGGGGGGAGGGAGAGGGAGAGCGGGTCAATTGTTTAGGTATTTCTGGAACAGGTATGTTTTTAGGCGATTCCTGAATTCCCTGTATATAGTGGGCGAAAGCAGTTGGTCTAGATGGTCTAGACCACATACCATTTTAGCATCCTTCCTCTGGACCGACTCCATCCTTTTTATATCTTTTGAAGGTGTAGCCTCCAGAATTGCACACAATATTCTAAATGAGGTCTCACCAGAGTCTTATACAGGGGCATAAATACCTCCTTTTTCCTACTTGCCAGACCTCTCCTATGCAACCTAGCATCCTTCTAACTTTCGCCATCACCTTTTCAATCTGTTTGGCCACCTTAAGATCATCATACAAAATCACACCCAAGTCCCGCTCTTCTGCCATGCACATAAGTTCTTCACCCACTAAACTGTACCATTCCTTTGGGTTTTTGCAGCCCAAATGCATGACCTTTTATTTCTTAGCATTAAATTTTAGCTGCCAAATTTCAGACAATTCTTCAAGCTTCGCCAAGTCTTTCTTCATGTTATTCGCACCCTCCGGCATGTCTACTCTATTGCAGATTTTGGTATCTTCCACAAAGAGGCAAATCTTACCCGACAGCCCTTCAGCAATATCGTTTATAAACATGTTAAAAAGAACAGGTCCAAGAACAGAACCTTGAGGAACACCACTGGTAGCATCCCTTTCCTCAGAGTGATCTCCAATTCGCGGGAGCCAGTAAGGAAGTTGCTCAGCACCGAACAGCAGCACCAAATTGTGCGCCTGTTCGTGCTGTTCAGCGGCCGAAGAAACTCGCAGCCGGCGGTTAGCAGCAGGGCAGGAACTCGGAAAGTTCGCTCCTGCCCGCTGCACCTCCACCAGGGATCGGCAGTAGAGATATGAGGCTAGGGCAGAGAGAGGGGCAGGGTGCAGACCCTGGCGGCAGCAGCCTGCAATAATTTTGGAAGGGGGTGTATTGTTGACTCTAATATAAACCAGAACCCCCATTTTTGGGCTAATTTTTTGGCCCAAAAATCCCAGTTTATATTCGAGTATATATGGTACACCACATCTATTGCACTCCCTCTATCCAATTCTCTGGTCACCCAGTCAAAGAAATTGATCAGATCCATGTTGCCTCTGGTCCTGTAATCCACCAGATTCCAGAAACTTCACCGTTCTCTGTTTTAAAAGTGTTTCCATTAATTTGCTTACCACAGAAGTCAGACTTACTGGCCTATAATTCCCTACTTCTTCCTTACTTCCACTTTTGTGTAGAGGGACCACATCCACCTTTCTCCAGCTATAGGGCACCACATAAAGATAGAAATGACTTTTATGTGATCCTATTTATTTAGTTATCTTAGCCAGTTAAATGCTGATTATCTAATTAAATTGTTTAGAATATTGACACCCAAGTTTTTACCTAAAGCAATAGAGGGTTAAATGATTTGCCCAGGATAGATTATTGAAATTCCATCTATCTAAGTCTAACCAAGAAATATCTTCAAAGACTTCAGCGGATCCAGAACACTGCGGCTAGGTTGATCTTCGCAAAAAGCAAATTTGATGATGTTTCCCCGCTTCTGTCAAAACTTCACTGGTTTCCGGTGATTTCTAGGATTCACTTTAAATGTACCTGTTTAATTTTCAAGTTTCAAGTTTATTTTCACTTTTGATGAATCGCCTATTTCAAATTACTAGGCGATGTACATAATATAGTAAAGAAACTTTAACAAAATAACAATGAAATCTAATAATAACTAACATGAGAGAAAGGTAAGGGGGTAAAGTTACAATGAGGGTATAGGAAAAAAGGGAAGAACAAAAGGTAGGGTAAAAATTTGCAAGGCATACTTCATAAATATTAATTAAAACAGAATAAAAGATTTTAGAAGTTTTAAAGGTCAAAAGCATCCCTAAACAAATAAGTTTTTTAAAAATTTTTAAATGATGAAACATCACGTTCCATTCTAATGTACTGGGGAAGGGAATTCCACCATTGTGGACCTGCAACAGTGAACATATCTGCTCTTCTCGTTCCAATGATTTTTAAAGAAGGCACAATTAATAAGTTTTGATCGGATGAACGCAGAGATCGTTGGGGTTTGTATGGAATCAATGATTTAGATATGAATTGCGGCTCGCTAAATGCTAGAGTTTTAAAGATTAAAAACATCCGTTTATAAAGAATCCTATGATGAATTGGTAACCAATGCGCGTCTATTAACAATGGGGATACGTGATCGAATTTTTTAGCGTTATAAATTAGTTTTATGGCCGTATTCTGGATAATTTGGAGTCTCCTTTTTTCTTTTTGAGTAATGTTTAAAAATAGGGCATTACAATAGTCGATTTTTGCTATGATGAATGAGTGGATTAAAATCTTTAAGGACGAAGAATTAAGAAATTTGGCGATAGATCTTATCTGCCGTAGTTTGAAAAAACAATTTTTAACAATAGAGGAGACATGTTCATGATAGGATAAGTTATCGTCGATTAATACCCCAAGAATTTTAACTGAGGGTTCCATGCTGATAGGTATATTATTGAACAAAAACGGTTTTATAAGTGAGATATCTTTTTTCCAGTTAAAAAGAATAGATTTGGTCTTAGTAATATTTAGAGCTAATTTATTCAAATTCAACCAGTTATGTATTTGTTCTAATTTTTGGTTTATAGAAGAGATGTCTGTATCACTTTCAGGATCTAAAGGGTGAATTAATTGAATATCATCCGCATAAGAGAATGGAATAAAAGTTCCTACATGGCATTCTTCCTCCCCTAATCCCACTATCCTGGAATTCTTCGAGACCTGACACTACCAGATCCGCCCACATACTCAAACTATCTTTCCCCTTGTTAAGAGGCGTCATGTATGCAGGTAAATTAGGGAAATCCCTTTTCTTCAAATTCACAGAGCTTTGGAATAACCTCCCTGCCCCGCTGTGGAACCTAGGCTCATTCCAATTATTCCAAAAGCATCTGAAAACCTGGCTTTTCTCCAAAACGTAAAGCTATTTATTTAAAATGTAAAGCTAGCTATCCTCTTCATAACCTCTAATTTCTTATTATGTCCTTCCCTCATTTATTGAATTACCTGTAAACCGTGCCGAGCTCTATCTTTATGGAGATGATGCGGTATACAAACTTAAGGTTTGGTTTAGTTTAGTTTCTCTTCCTCTCTCTTTTTTTTTTTTCTCTCTCTTCCTTTTTTTCTCTCTCTTCCTCTCTTTTTTTCTCTCTCTCTATTCCTCTCTCTCCCTCTCTCTCTTTTTTCTCTCTCCCTCTCTTCCTCTCTCTCTCTTTTTTCTCTCTCTTCTTTTTTTACTCTCTTCCTCTCTTTTTTTCTCTCTCTCTCTTCTTTTTTTCTCTCTTTCTCTTTCTCATTAAAAGGTGTCATGTATGCAGGTAAAATAGGGAAATCCCTTTTCTTCAAATTCACAGAGCTTTGGAATAACCTACCTGCCCCGCTGCGGAACCTAGGATCATTCCAATTATTTAAAAAGCATCTGAAAACCTGGCTTTTCTCCAAAACGTAAAGCTATCTATTTAAAATGTAAAGCTAGCTATCCTCTTCATAACCTCTAATTTCTTATTATGTCCTTCCCTCATTTATTGAATTACCTGTAAACCGTGCCGAGCTCTATCTTTATGGAGATGATGCGGTATACAAACTTAAGGTTTAGTTTAGTTTTAGTTTAGATTACAGTAGGAAAGGAATAAATATCACTAATCTAAAACCCATCTGTACAGAAGTTTCTAATCAAAATGATTAACTACTGTCTGCTAAAAACAGCCTTAGTGGGTCAAACCAATGGTCCATCTAGCACACTAACCTATTTCCAACAGTGACCAGTTCATGTCACAAGTACCCAGCAATATCCCAAACAGGAGCTAGATTCCATGCTACTGATCCCAGGGACATCAGTGCCTTCCCCCATGTCTATCTCAATACCAGACTATAGACTCTTCCCTCAGGGACTTGTCCAAATCTTTTTTAAACCCCGATATGCTAACTACTGTACTGTAACTACATCCTCTGGCAGCGAGTTCCAGAGCCTCTGTTGAAAAGACAGCATTTAGATCCAGATAATCTGAATAATTATAGACCAATTTCAATAATGCCTTCTATAATAAAAATTATTGAACGAGTGGTGTTACAGGGGTTAGAAGAGTATGTTGTTAGGTTCTGTCAACTCATGTTGAAGTCCCAGCAACTTGATGAATTACAAATCTAAAAATAAAACTATTTTGACTCGCACTGGCTTCCAATAGAAGCGAGAGTGCACTTCAAATTCTACTGCTTACTTTACAAGGCTGTCAACGGAGAAAGCCCAACCTACTGGAATAACCGACTAAATCAATCCTCCTCAACCAGACACAGAAGAACCCACTCACTATTCTTTCACTCATCATCCAAAAATGTCAAACGAAAAAAACTTTATGACAACCTAATAGCCTCCAAAGCAGCTAAGCTGGACAGACAAATCACCACTCTGTTATCTTCGACTACAGACTACAAAACCTTCAAGAGAGATATTAAAACCATACTCTTCAAAAAACACATAAAACCTATCCAGCACGACCAATCCCAACCCAATATCCAACACTCTATTTACCCTTAGATCTCTCTAATACTCTTATCAACCAAACGTTATCTAAAACCCCATAATTCATCCTATTCTTATCTCCTAAAGACCTCTACTTCCCTTTGGTAACTCTTTACCCAACGTTTTATTACCTTAAAAATTTTATGTCATCGCTTATTCTATTCCTTCAAATTTTGAATGTAATTCTTGTTTTAGTTCGGACCACAAGGTAATGGCGGAATAGAAATCACTAATGTAATGTAATGTAATTTTGTGCTAGTCCGGTAAGGTCATCCAGCGTCATCCCCAGCCATCTAATTGCAGGTTGCCCTCTTTACCTGGTTCCTTTGAGCTTCCCAAACATTTTGTCCTTCTCCAAAGATCTTTCTGATGGTGTAACCAAAATCATTTAGGCTTCGAGTGACATAGCCAGTTTGATCTCTTCCAGAATCGATTTATTAGTTCTTCTGGCAGTCCACAGCATGCACAAAATAAAAAATTGTTAGATAAGCATTAATATGGATTTAGGAAAGCACATGGGGCAGAGACTCTGGTTCTGCCAACTTTAGATGTGCTCTGGCGAGGGTTAGATAACGGGGAAACATTTTGTATGGTATCATTGGATATTTCTGCAACCTTTGATACTGTGGATATAGGTATGTTGTTATATAAGTTATGGTTAGGAGAACTAGGAGGCACAGTATTGAAATGGTTTCATTCATTTTTGAGGAATCACAAAGTTTGTGGTTAAAAATGGAAAGTTGTCTTCTGTGATATCAGTACACGAGGGAGTACCTCAGGGGTCTGCCCTGTCATATTTACTCTTTAACATTTATGTAGCACAATTAGAAAATATATTAGGAGGATTGGAAGTACACTATCGTATTTATACAGACGAGGTATAATTCTTCTTTCCTGTTCAGACAAGGATTGGTTATGTAGTTGGAAAATTGACAAAGGGTATGAAAAAAATGGAAAATTGGATGAATGAGAAAAAAAATTAAGTGTTGAATTTGCAAAAAACTGCAGTTATGTTTATTGGAAAAGATTAAAGGTTATTACAAGTCCAGGAGGTGAAGTTGCATGATGTGAAACTTTCAGTATTGACACACGAGATTGTTGGGTGGGGAGGGAGGTTCTCGACTAACAAAAAACCAAAAAAGGTAAAAATTGCCCCACGTAAAGCAAAACTATAGTGAAAAGGAAGTGGGGAGTAGAACAGCACACATCAACCTCAAAGGACAGCAATGTTTATTATCAATGCATAAATCAGGGTGTCAAAGTCCCTCCTCGAGGGCCGCAATCCAGTCGGGTTTTCAGGATTTCCCCCATGAATACGCATGAGATCTATTAGCATACAATGAAAGCACTGCATGCAAATAGATCTCATGCGTATTCATTGGGGAAATCCTGAAAACCCGACTGGATTGCGGCCCTCGAGGAGGGATTTTGACACCCCTGGCATAAATCAACACAGGAACTTATTGGTCTTTATATATTCCTGTGTTGATTTATGCATTAATATTTGTGATTTTATACCAATAAACATTGCTGTCCTTTGAGGTTCATGTGCGCTGTTCTACTCCCCATGGGTTTTCTCGACTCTCATCTTACTATGCAAAAACATGTATTTCAGGTTGTTAAGGGAGCTTTTTTCAATTATGGACTCTTAACACGTATAAAACCAGTGCTGTCCAGCTCTGATTTTTGAAATGTAGTGCAGAGGGTTGTGATTTCCAAGATAGATTTTTGCAGTGCGCTGTTAGGCACTGCAAAATCTAAGGAAAGGGCCTTATAAATCCTTAGGTCACCGACTACAAAAATTAAACTTAAAACACTACATATACGCAGACGATATATCCATCCTAATCCCCTTAAATGACATCTCAACTGAAATTATAGACATCCTTTCACACACAATGAGAGAAATCGAAAAATGGACCACCAACTTCAAACTGAAACTAAATACAGAGAAAACAAAAGTCTTCTTGGCAAGCCCCAACGACAAAATAACGAGAACATCTTTAAAAATAAACAGCAACGAATATCTGATTTCCAAAACCATAAAAATTCTGGATATCACACTAGACACGCACTTGACCATGGCTGACCACACAAACTTAACAGTGAAGAAATGCTTTTATACACTATGGAAGCTAAGGACTATTAAAAAAATACTTTGACACAACATCCTTCAGGTTACTGGTGCAATCGCTGATCCTATCCACCCTGGACTACTGCAACATCGTCTACCTGGGTATCCCACAAAAAACAATAAAGAAAGTGAGATTAGTGCAAAACACTTAATCTTCAGACTGAGAAAAAAAGACCACATTAGCCCATACTACAAAAAAACTGAACTGGCTACCAACGGAAGCACAAATACAGTTCAAATTTGCATACATCTACTTCAAACAAATCTGGGGCCTAGCACCTTCCTACCTGCAAACACACTTTACTCTACACAACCCCACACGAACAACCAGAAATAAAATCATCTTCGCCTATCCTAAAATTACTGGCTGCAAATACAAATCCTACCTTGACAGAACCTTCATGTTCCAAGCTAACAGACAACAATCCTGGCTGGGAAACTACATAAATAAAACCAGACAGACCTACAACGCATTCCGAAAATCTATCAAAACCACTGTGTTTGACAAATTCATCACCTAACCAGACCGATCCGCGCTCACTACGCATTTTTCCCCCTACAAACCCGAAGCAATCTTCAGGCATTTCCTACCCCTCTCTCTTTCCCTTCCCCTTACAACCCCCCTTACATTCCCTCCCCTACAACCCTTTTCTTCTGTAACATTCCCCTCATGCATTTGTAATTAGCTGAATGTCCAGCCTTCTTTCGATGTGAACCGCCTAGAAGTCGTCTGACTAAGGCGGTATAAAAAAATAAAGTTATTATTATTATTAAAGTTATAAATAATCCATAATATAGCTGTGAGATTGATTGCAGGGGAATCTGTTTAGATTGTAAGATCTTTCGAGCAGGGACTGTCTTCTTTGTGACTCTGTACAGTGCTGCGTACGTCTGGTAGCGCTATAGAAATAATTCATAGTAGTAGTGGTGGTATCGCGGTATGAACACATTTCTTCTGTGTTAAAACAATTACATCGGCTACAAGTGTCACAACATATTGAATATAAAATCCTGTATGTAAACCACTTTGAATGTGCTTGTAAAACTACAAAAATGTGGTATGTAAGTCCCAACCCCTTTCCTTGCCCATGTCTCTCTCCCCCATGCAGTGCTATCTCTTTCTCCCTACCATTCAGTGTCTCCTCTCTATATGCTCGCATCATCCAGCATTTCCTGTTTCTCCGCCACATACACACATCCCACGTCGCATGCAGCACTGTCCCTGTCTCTCCCCACCCCCACTGCATCATTCAGCTTTGCCCCTTGCCTAGCGTTACCAGATGTCCGGATTTCCCCGGACATGTTCTCCCTTTTGAGGACATGTTCGGGGATCTGGACAGCTTTTCAAAACCCAGCACTTTGTCTGGGTTTTGAAAAGAAATTGTGTCGGGAGGGGGGCATCCGTGCATGCAATACGGTGACATCACGTGCGCATGCATGTGGCATCATCGCATCGCATCCACGCATGCACGGATACCTTCCTGCCAGACAGACAGTGGGGGCTGGGCTGGGGCATAACCGAGCGGGGATGGGTAGAACTGGGCGGGCCTGGAGGTGGATTTTGGTTAACACCTACCCCTGCCTTATCTCTCTTCCCCTCATCCAGCAATGCATCTCTATCTTTCTCTTCCTCCTCCTGTGCAGTATTTCTCTTTTGCTGTCTCTCACTCTCTCCAGCCCATTCAGCTTTTCCTGTCCCCTCTGCTAGTCACTACTGCCCTCCCTCTCTCTTTTCAACTAGCATTTTCCTAGTTGTTCTCTCTCTTTCTCCCCTCCCATCCTGTCTCGCCCAGTTTCTCTCACTTCCCTCCTCTACCATATAACACAATTTTTCTCCCTCCCATTATACCTCTGCCGGGTCCTCAATAACAAACAGCCAATGAAGATGCCCAGGACTACAACTCTCAGCAGGCTTTCTGTGTGCCAGTTCCGTCTCCTTTAATGTAAACTTCCAGGACCAGCACAGGAAGCAAGAGGGGTGTGCAGACAACCAGTCATGCACTTCTTCATTGGTTGTTTATTAGTGAGGACCTGGGACTTTTGCAACCTAAAGTAGTTGCATTAAAGGCAGTGAATGCAACGGTAATTAAGGACAGTTTAGTTATGCATCACGGATGTGAACAATTTGAGAATTATCATTGTCCTAAGAACTTGAGGTTTTTTAATGTTTCATTGACAAGATTATTATCTTCTGAAATTTTGCTTCGTAAATATCTGAAGGAAGTACTGTCAACATCCAGAGCTGATTCTATGTTTTCCTCTCTTTATTATTTTATGTTGAATCAATTTTTATTATCAAATAACAAAGGACAAGCCAATATGCAATAACCACAGCAACAGAAGAGAACAATCAGAAACAAAATATCAGATCCAACAATCCCACCCAAACCCCCCCCCCCCAAACCACCTAGTCTGAAGCAAGAGTAACCGTAGTGCAGTAGGCTTGGACTCAGATAGCCCACTGCCAAAGACAAAGATTGACTCCAACACTGAAAAGAGAGAAAAAGAAAGAAAAGAAAGAGAGGGAAAAAGAAGTACATCTGGCGCCCCTCAAAGATGGAAAACAAGCCCGGGTCTCAGAAAGAATCACAAAGAATTTAGAATGTCACTTCTAGCCAGTGGTGATAATGAAAAAAGGTAAGAATCCCAGATTCTAAGAAAATGTTGTTTTCTTCGTAAGCTATAAGACGCATCTTTACGCTCCAGCAGCAGCAGAGCATGCAAACGATTCCTCCATTCCCAAAAGGATGGCAAAGTTTCTCCAATCCAAACAGATAGAATCACCTTCTTCCCCAAGACACCCACCCGTCTCATAAACTGCCGCTGACCCGAATCAGATAAACGGAAGGCCTCATACTTATCCAGCAAGAGACCAGCTGCAGATAAGGGTAGTGTATTGCCTAGAACACGCTCCACATAAGATAAAACCTGCCGCCAAAAACGTTTGATTTTCACACAGGACCAAAAGGCATGAATAAACGAATGGGGTTGCTGGAGACACTTAGGGCACAAAGGAGAATCCATGTAACCCGAATAATATAACTGACTTTTCGTGAAATAGCCCCGATGAAGTACCCTAAACTGACACTCCCGTAGATCTGCATTAACAGAGATTCCCGGGATTCTTGCAATCAAGGAAGGGAGATCCAAAACGTCCCGCGCTATCCCCAGATCCTGACACCAACGAGCGTGTAGGACAGCACGATCAGTCGGACCCAATAAACGATGGAAGTCCTTATAAAGACCAGAAACTGTAAACCCATCTTCCAAATAGGGATCCAGAAGTGTCGCAAATCTGTCCTCAATAGGAAAAGCCAAAGCAGTTCGGGGGAGAGATCGAATATAATGATGAAGTTGCCGAAACGCAAGAAAGTCTCCCACAGAAAAAACACCCGACCGGACCAGAGCATCCCAGGACATTAAAGAACCATCAGCCTGGAGAACATGGGTAAGCAACGTGAAATCCCGGGACGCCAGTTTACGAAAACTAGCATTCTCCATGCCGGGGCTGAATTGCAGATTCCCCTGAATAGGTAAGTATCTAGTAATCGAGGGAGTACCATTCCAGGAGTCCAACACATAAGACCAAATAACGCGTAGCGAGTGCAACAACAAACTTCCCCGAAGTGGCGCCGGCAAGGCAGAACGGGGCGTCTGCACCAAGGACAGAATATGCCAAGGTGCAAAAAATTCCTTCTCATAGAATTTCGGAGTAAAATCCTGGCGATCCGAAAGCCACTCCCCCAGAAAACGCATCAAACAGGCAGCATTGTATAACCGAAAATGTGGTAACCCCAATCCCCCACCTCCCCACGCACCAAACAGGTAACACAGCGCCACCCGTGGTCGCCGTCCCCCCCAACAGAATCGAGAAAGCATAGAATTTAATTTAGTAATATCCCGTTTCAAGAGCCATAAAGGGAGTAACTGCAAAGTATAAAGCCATTTAGGAAAAAGGACCATATTAAACAAATGGATCCTGCCCGACAAGGACAGAGGAAGAGGAGACCAACGAGCAAAACACTCAGCCGAAAAACATAACAAAGAATCAATGTTGACACGATATAACGCAGAAGTACGAGGCGTCAACAGGATCCCTAAATAACGAAACGAGGAGGAAGCCCATTGAAGAGGAAAGGGTCCAGGCCAAGAGTCCCGCAAAAGCGAGGAAGTGGCCAACGCCAGAGATTTATCAAGGTTAAGCTTAAAACCAGAATAGTCTCCATATTCTTGAAAAGTGGCCATCAGATTGGAAAGAGATATTATGGGGTCCGAGATATGGACCAGGAGATCGTCCGCAAAAGCCGAGATCTTAAATTCGGAAGAATCAATTCGAATACCCGAAATAGCTCCATTAAGCTGAATATCACGGATCAAAGGATCCAACGACAGAGCAAAGAGCAGTGGGGAAAGGGGGCAGCCCTGACGCGTGCCACGACATATGGGGAATGAAGGAGAACAAAGTCCATTGGCCCAGACAAAGGCTGTAGGAGAATGATAAAGCACCCGAACCGCAACCTGAAAAAAACCCGTTACGCCATACCGAGTTAAAACCTCAAATAAAAAATTCCAAGAGACCCGATCGAAGGCCTTTTCAGCATCAAAGCTGACCAACAGAGAAGATAGATGGGTTCTCTCCACGAATTCCAAAGAAGCCAATATAGATCTAATGTTTCTCACACTAGTACGCCCCTGCACAAATCCCACCTGAGGGGAAGCAATCAAATCAGGAAGAACACAAGCCAATCGATTAGCCAAAACCTTGGCGAACAGTTTAGCCTCCACATTCAGCAACGAAATAGGGCGGTAAGAGGAAGAAAGGGCCGCATCCTTATGGGGCTTCAATAGCACAACTATTTGAGCAGAAGTGAGAGAGTCCGGAAGGGTACCCCGCTGAATGGCTGCTGTAAAGGTATCAGCTAAGACTGGTGCCAATGTAGGATGTAGAAGTTTATAGAATTCCATCCGGAAGCCATCTGGTCCGGGGGCTTTTCTTTATTATTTAACATAAGATTATTCAAGCACCAGAGGAGGAAGCTATGGATTCGCTTGGAAGGATGTAGAGTTGGATTTGAACAAGTTTCTGGAGACTTTCCAGAATGAGTTCAATCAGAATGCCACTTATTGGTTAGCTGTCCGATTGATTTTCGGCTTGAAGAAACATGAGCGTATTAGTCCTTATTATCGACAATTACACTGGTTACTGATACAGGCAAGAGTTCTGTTCAAAATTGCTTGCATCGGTTTTAAATCGTTATTTGGTTTGGCTCCAATTTACCTTTCCTCTCACTTTGAGCAGCATAGACCTACTAAGTCTACTCGTAGCTCCCATTTATTTGCCTATCCGACATTAAAATCTTGTCGGTATAAGAGATATTTAAATAGAACACTTGCATTTCAAGAAGGCAAAATTAATGCCTGGTTAGGCACAATTATTCCACAAGCTCCGTCCTATTATTCCTTTAAAAAACTGGTGAAGACCTATCTGTTTGATAAATTTATTACATGATATCTCCTTGTTTCCTTGATTGTATTTCCTGAATACTTGTAGTTTTCACTGATTGTTCAGTTCTCTTTTCTGTGAACCGCCTAGAACTGTGTGGTGTGGTGGTATACAAGAATAAAGTTATTATTATTATTACTTACTTTAAAAATAAGGAAAACCTGTATTGTGGTCAGAAAATTAGAATCTTCCCTTGGCTCCTGGGGTAGAGAGTAGTGCTGCCCGATTCGAATCGGTTCACCGATTCACTTCGGGTGAATTGATTCGAATCGATTTTAATTTAAAAAAAAAAATGGGCTTCCCGATTCGGACCCTCTCCCTTCGCCCCCTAAAGTAGGAGCAGCAGCGTTGCTCTTGCTGGCCGCTGCCACACCTGTTTTAGAGGACGAGGAGGGAGGATCAGTCGGGAAGTGCTGCAGTCCGGCTTCCCTCCTGGCTTCCCTGAAGGACTGCCCCTCCCCCCTGAAAGACTGTGCACCCCCCCAGGGAAGGCCTTCCTGTTGCTCCTGGTCTCCCCGAATCGTTTACCTTATTACTGGAGCCAGCAGCTGAAGATCGCGGTTACAGCGTCTTTGTGCTCTGAGCTGTTTCCTCTGCTGCGGTCCCGCCCTCCTCTGATGTCAGAGGCAGGATCACAGTGGAGGAAACAGCTCAGAGCACAAAGACGCTGTAACCGCGATCTTCAGCTGTAGGCTCCAACAATAAGGTAAACGGTTCGGGGAGGTCAGGAGCAACACGGAGGCCTTCCCGGGGGGGGGGGGGGTGCACAGTCTTTCGGGGGGGGGGGCAGTCCTTCAGGGGGTGGGACAGGCCTTGAGGGGGTGCAGGCCTTCAAGGGGGGAACAGGCCTTTAAGGGGGGGGGACAGGCCTTGGGGGGGTGCAGGCCTTCAAAGGGGGGACAGGCCAGGGATCGTGGCATAGGCCTTCAGGGGGGACAGGCAGGCCTTCGGGGGGGCAGTCCTTCAGGGGATGGGAGAGGCCTTGAGGGGGTGCAGGTCTTTAAGGGGTGAACAGGCCTTTAAGGGGGGTGCAGACTTTTAAGGGGAGGACAGGCCTTCAAAGAGGGGACAGGCCAGAGATGGTGGCAGAAGCCTTTAGGTGGAAAAGGCAGGCCTTCAAGGGGGGGGGGGGCAGGCCTACAGGGGGGAGGTGCAGGCCTTCAAGGGGGGGTCAGACCTTCAGGGGAGGGGAGCCCTGGTGTAGAAATACACGGAGGGAAGGGGGTTTAAAGAGACATGCACTTGGGGGGGGGGAGAGAAATAATGGGTCTAAAAATAGAGGAGAGGGAGAGAGATGATGGACAATGGGATTTAGGGAGGGAAGGAACAGAAAGGGAGAGAAGTTGGACACAAGGGATGGTGTGGATGGGGGGATAGAGATACTGGATAGGAGGGTAGTCGGGAAAAGAAAAGGAGAGATGGTGGACCCTGGGGTGGTGGGGAAGAAGAGAGAGATTCTGGATGAAAGGGTAGTTGAGAAAAGATGGATCTGTGGAGGGAGACGAAAAAAGGAAAGATGCCAGACCTCCGGGGGAGGGAAGAGAAATGGATGGTTAGCATGCAGAAAGAAGGAAGGAGACCCTGGCAAGCAAGTTATCAGAAGACAACCAGAGCCTGGGACCAACAAGATTTGAATAATGACCAGATAACAAAAGGTAGAAAAACTAATTCTATTTTCCATTTTGTGATTACAATATGTCAGATTTGAAACGTGTATCCTGTCAGAGCTGGTGTTAGACCGCAAACGTGGGCTAGGATTTAAGAGAGAGAGGAAAAGTGTTTTTTGTTTTATTTTGTTTACACCACAGCGCCAGTGTGGTTAGGAGAAGGCAAAAAGAGTGAAGAGGCTATAAAATAAACCCTTAAATCCCCACTATATCATGAAAAGTGCAAACAATATTAATAACTAACTGGAGGGGCCTCAGTTAAGGAGCCTACGCAAGTCATAGACTCTGACCGCACAAGTCTGCGTAGATTTCTAGCTCCTTTGCTCCAATCATCGGCAACCCTCCAGTCCCTAACCTCCACTAAAATTAAGGTTTTAGATTTTATTATACATAAATTCCTAAAAAGTTTTTTTAAACAAAAGTTTAATAATACTTTATAAAATCTAAATTTTTTATTCTTATTATACTCTTCAATTTACGATTTAATGATTTAAATGCACTATTTCCTTGGAATGAGACTAAATTTTAACATCAAAGTGTTCATAGTAGAGTTTAAAGTTACTTAGCTCCAGACTATATATTCACAGCAAATTGCTTCAAAACAGGCATGTTTTGAAGCAATTTGCTGTGAATATATAGTCTGGAGCTAAGTAACTTTAAACTCTACTATGAACACTGATGTTAAAATTTAGTCTCATTCCAAGGAAATAGTGCATTTAAATCATTAAATCGTAAATTGAAGAGTATAATAAGAATAAAAAATTTAGATTTTATAAAGTATTATTAAACTTTTGTTTAAAAAAACTTTTTAGGAATTTATGTATAATAAAATCTAAAACCTTAATTTTAGTGGAGGTTAGGGACTGGAGGGTTGCCGATGATTGGAGCAAAGGAGCTAGAAATCTACGCAGACTTGTGCGGTCAGAGTCTATGACTTGCGTAGGCTCCTTAACTGAGGCCCCTCCAGTTAGTTATTAATATTGTTTGCACTTTTCATGATATAGTGGGGATTTAAGAGTCTTTATCATTATTATTTTCCCACTACGGGATTTACAATATAGTATAAAATAAACCCACCAGGATGTTGAAAAAAACATCCAATTGGGCAGGAAAATCGAATCGAATAACCAATTCAGTAGGCTGAATCGAATCGAATTTTTTTTTCCTGAATCAGGCAGCACTAGTAGAGAGCACCTGCCAATAGCTCTTGGTTTTGTTCACTATGGAAATCAACTGGACTGCTCTCAGTTCATCAACCTTTAAGTTCATCATGCTCATCAACCTCTCAGTTCATCAACCTCTCAGTTCATCATACTTTAAGATTTCATTAATCTTTCTGAAATCCATACAAAAGCAGACTTCCATCCAGCTTAGAAGAGAGTATGATGGGAAATGACAAGTTATTATTGGACTCTTTAATCACTCTTTCAGCTTCTCTCACAATTTGAAGGCTACTGCTTGCTACCAAGTCCTAGATGAGTTCTTCCAGGAATGTTGGAGAAGATATCAACATTTAGGTTTACTAGAAAGTAGGCTGGATCCTCCCAAGAGTCATTTGGGCAGTACTGGAAGCAGAGGGATCAGGCAAACTATAGTTTGTACAGCCTGGGCCATTTGGATCACAGAAGTCTGAATAGCACTCTGCAGTTGTTGCTGCCCCTTTGACAGGGTCTGGAGGAACAGCTCCATCACTGGTAGACCGGTCTGGTCTGCACAAGTTAATGTTCTCTGGCTTCTTCAAACTTTAGCTTTACCAATTCAAAATCCACCTGTCTCAACTTTTTCTTGTACCTCTCTACCAGAGCGTTCTGAGGTGGAAAGAGGTCCATAGGCATTTTTAGGTGGGAAGCCTGCATTCCACTAAAGCAAGAATATGTAACAATGTGGGTATGAGCAGCAATCAAGGGCTCTGGGCCTACAGTGCGGACTGTAGCGAGAAATAAAAAAACAGCTAAGCCCAGGTTCAGACCAAAAAGGAAAAAACATTTATAACAACCAGAAGATGCTTGGCAGGCTGAACAAGGATTGTGTTCTTCTTCACCCAGAGAGTGGTAGAAAACTGGAATGCTCTTCCGGAGTCTGTCATAGGGAGAACACACCCTCCAGGGATTCAAGACAAAGTTAGACAAGTTCCTGCTGAACAAGAACGTAGGTCTGATAGGGCTAGTCTCAGTTAGGCCGCAGGTCTTTGACCAGAGGGCCGCCGCGTGAGCGGACTGCTGGGCATGATGGACCACTGGTCTGAGCCAGCAGTGGCAATTCTTATGTTCTTATGAAACCCTAACCAAAAGAGGAAGCAGGTTATTACTGTTTTCTGGTAAACATGCTAGTGCCAGAAATCGCCATATACTGTAGGCACAGATGCAACTTTCCTGCAGGTAGATGGATAAAACATATAACATGGCAGCAGATAAAGGCCAACTGGCCCATCCAATCTGCCTATCCACAGCATCCACCATCTCCTCCTAAGGCTCTTTACACCTGCATTTTGATGTCATAGAACTTTATGGTTATAGAAACATAATCGCTCTATCACTGATCACCTTAAATAGATAATAATAAATATAATATATATAATAAAATTACACTATCAAACTGGCTTCACAAAGTGCTATTAATTGAACGCTCAGACCCACAACCTGAACTCTAGTGATTTTTCACAGAGCCATTTGCAAATGAGACCATCATACCATGTTCACTGTCTCTGCCACCTGCTTCCCGTTACACCTAAAAACTCTACATAGATAAGAAGAATGTTACTTATCTGTATTGCACACGAGACAGGTCATAAAATTACGTATTGCTGAGCATCTTAGTAATATTCGATGCCAGCGTCTTACAGCCCCCCCTAGTCAGTCATTGGCTGCAGAATGGACACAGGGTGGAAGATGTTAAATATACTGTACTACTGAAAGCTAATAAAGACACAGGCAATGTGTCTTAGTATTTGTTACATGAGCACAGATTTATTTTTCAGTGGCACACTCTAGCTCCCATGGGGTTGAACAATGAGATTGATTGGTTTGAACTTTGAGATTGAAAGTCCGTTTTTGTGCCATTCTGATTGGTTAAGAGGGTTGTCCATCTTCTGATGTTTTGAGTGACGTCAGAGATTGGGAGGTACTTAGTGGGCGTGACCTGTGTTGGAATCGAGTTGCTGGAGCTGTCTATTAGCTGGGTAGAGGAGCCCTGTTACCCGGTAAGCCGTGATTTTGAAGTTTAGTGAATGTTATAAGGTTTGGAAGAGAATTGTATGGGCGTATTTTAGTGTTTCTTGTGCTTAGAGGATGGTAGGATCTTCTTTTCACCAGGTGGTAGTCTGATTGATTATGTTTTATTCCTTCAGTGTCCTCTCCTGAAGAAGCCAACTGGGGGGGGGGGAGGGTCAGAGTGAGTATGACAGCAGTTTAGAATTTAAGAATGTACCCGGAGCAGTTGTAGAGCTGAATTTTTGCCACCATGCAATACAGATAAGAACATAAGCAATGCCTCCGCTGGGTCAGACCTGAGGTCTATCATGCCCAGCAATCCGCTCACGAGGCGGCCCAAAAGGTCCAGGACCTGTGCAGTAATCCTCTATCCCCTTTTCCAGCAGGAAATTGTCCAATCCTTTCCAGTACCGTACTCTGCCTTATTATGTCCTCTGGAAGTGCATTCCAGGTGTCCACCACACGTTGGGTAAAGAAGAACTTCCTAGCATTCGTTTTGAATCTGTCCCCTTCTATCTTTTCCGAGTGCCCTCTTGTTCTTTTATTTTTTGAAAGTTTGAAGAATCTGTCTCTCTCTACTCTCTCTATGCCCTTCATGATTTTGTAAGTCTCTATCATATCCCCTCCAAGTCTCCTCTTCTCCAGGGAATAGAGACCCAGTTTCAACAATCTCTCAGTGTATGAAAGGTTTTCCATACCTTTTATCAGACGTGTCACTCTCCTCTGAACCCTCTCGAGTAACGCCATATCCTTCTTAAGGTACGGCGACCAATATTGGACGCAGTATTCCAGATGCGGACGCACCATCGCCCGATACAATAGCAGGATAACTTCTTTCGTTCTGGTTGTAATACCCTTCTTGATTATACCTAGCATTCTATTCGCTCTCTTAGCAGCTGCTGCGCACTGTGCCGTCGGCTTCATTGTCATGTTTCTTTCTTGGGTACTCTCATTCAATAACATCCCTCCCATCGTATAGTTGTACCTCGAGTTTCTGCTTCCCACATGTAATACTTTATATTTCTCAACGTTGAACTTCATCTGCCATCTCGTCACCCATTTCCCTAGTTTGTTCAAGTCCCTTTGCAATTCTTCGCAGTCCTCTTAAGTCCGAGCTCCACTAAATAGTTTGGTGTCGTCCGCAAATTTTATTATCTCACACTTCGGCCCTGTTTCTAGATCATTTATGAATATATTAAATAGCAGCGGCCCGAGCACCGAGCCCTGCGGGACACCTATCGTGACCCTCCTCCAGTCCGAGTAGTGGCCCTTCACTCCTACCCTCTGTTTCCTACCCGCCAACCAGTTTCTGATCCATCTATGTACATCTCCTTCTACCCCATGGTTCTTCAGTTTCCGGAGTAGACGTTCATGGGGCACCTTGTCAAAGGCTTTTTGGAAATCTAGATATATGATGTCTATGGGGTCTCCTTTGTCCATCTGTTTGTTGATTCCTTCTTATCTATGTAGAGTTTTTAGGTGTAATGGGAAGCAGGTGGCAGAGACAGTGAACATGCTGTGATGGTCTCATTTGCAACTGGCTCCGTGAAAAATCCCTAGAGTTCAGGTTGTAGGTCTGAGCGTTCACTTAATAGCACTTTGTGAAGCCAGTTTGATAATGTAATTTTACTATATATATTATATTTATTCTCTATTTAAGGTGATCAGTGATAGAGCTGTTAGTTTATCACCATTGAGTAATTTGAATCTCCCTAGTATATAGTATAGAAACATAATAACATGATGGCAGATAAAGGCCAAATGGCCCATCCAGTCTGCCCATCCACAGCTTCTACTATCTCCTCCTCTCCATAAAAGATCCCACGTGCCTGTCCCACAAACACTGCAATTTCTGCTGGTTTGATAACACTGAGTGAAGTCCCTTCTCCTGTCCTCCATCCTCACCATACCTTACTTAAAAATTAAGAATTTGAGCAACCCTCCCCCCCAAAAAAATTTTTTTTTTAAATCTAACAATTCTGTTTTCCTTATCCAGTGGTTACAGAAACCAAATAACATTAATACAAATTATAAACTTTACGAAACCATAGCAGCTAAGTTAAGTAAAGTACCAGTACTTTGTACAGATATCAAAGTGTAATATTTTATATCTAACCCAAGACTGTAGATTCACATTTTCTATTCATGCATTTCTGCAGAATCTGGGTCTATATTTAAGCAGATTTTTCTACATACTTTCAGAACATGGCTCCTGAATCTGTCATCATTTTAAGTATGGAATATTTAAGAATAGGTGATTGCGATTCTTACCAGTAAAAAAACCCAGGGCTACTTTTGCACAGTTAAGGAAAGGAAAAACTCCTCCACCTGATTATTAGCAATTAAATCTGGTTAGGGTTTTATCACCAAATGTTCTTGACTCCACTGTTTACATTCAGCCCTGTTCCGAGTGCAACTCGGGGAACTGAGCAGACATTAAAACAAACTCATGGAACAAGTCCAAGACCTGCCTGACCAGCCTTGAGATCAGTTGGGGAAAAAAAAGAAATTGAGAAACATAGTTCAAGGGGTGTGAAGACGCATACAAAAAAAAGTTCTCACAAACGAAAGAACAGTGTTGAAAAAGCTTGTGATATCCATGTCCAAGTGTAGCAAACATTACAATAATAACCTGTCTCCTGGGAGACAATACATCACTGCTCATTTTTTTCAAATGCTGAGCATTAAAAAAAAATAATCATTTTTTGGATACTCTTCCCTACTATGACATAAGACAGGATTTCAATGAAAAAAATTACATTGCTTGCCATCAGTTATCTTTTATTTAATAATATGCAAGAACAACACTGGAAATTTGACGTTGGAACAGTCTCCAAAGTCATTGCAACACATGTAGTCTGCAGAATATGTGTCTAGAATTAGCACTTGACCAACAGAAAGGGAAGGTCCAACAGAATGTCATTTCTATTGGTTGCTAGCCTGTTAAGACATCAAAAGCAAGACCTATCTCCATCATTATTTGCAGATACCACGTGCGAAAGCGCGTGGGACAATCACGCAAGGACAAAGCCGCTAAGACAAATGTGCGCAGGATGTCAGCGCGCCAGATTAAAAGGTAACTTTAAAGCGCTCCGAGGGTGGGTGTGTGGGGGGAACCCCATGATTTTACTTAGAAATGTTGGTGCTGCCATTGGGGGGTTTGGGGGGTACCCCCCATTAGAGAGGAAAGTGTAATTTTTCCCAGTGTTTTAGTGAAAAATTACATTTTCCTCTGTCTCCCCACACTCTACCCCCCCCCAACAGCAGTGGCAACACTTCTAAGTAAAGTGGGGGGGGGGGGAATCCCCCCACATAACCCCTTGGAGTGCTTTAAAGTTACCTTTTAATCCGGCGCGCTGACTTCCTGCGCGCATTTGTCATAGCGTTTTTATCCGCGCACAATTGTCCAGCGCACTTTAGTCCCGTCACCTCAAAACCAGCTTACTAGCTTCTCAAGGTTATAACATAAACATCTGGGTTTGTTTGTTTTTTTTGGGGGGGGGGTTGTTTCAGCATCAGTGCTAACCAGATATTGCTGTAGTAATCTGTCACAAATATTCAGGAGGGTAAGTGCCGCTGGATATCCAGGTATGGCCCAGTCAGTTGAATTTAACTAGACAGGAACCTTCCTACCCAGCTAAATCCAATTCGAACACTGACCCCATTTTTCTCACTTTTAAGAACGGTTTTCTTTAGATAGCAGGACAGATCAGGCACACAGGTGGTGATGTCATCATAAGGCACTGGGATGGAACAGATCTCGCAGAGCTCAGAACCCATACACAAATCTAAGCATGCGCAATCCTTGCATGCAAAGGTCTCAGCTCCTCAGTACCACAGCTCAAGAATGAAAGCAGCTCTTGGGGAAATGGGAGGGATTGTGTGCTACAGACGAGAGAAAACAAAACAAAACACTTTTTCCTCAATAATTGGGACCGAGACCCACCAACCAAGCAGGTGACTCCCAAACCCAGGGCCACTCAACAAACTACCAGTGTTACAAAGACAACCCCAGTAAAGGACCCTCAAAATTTGGTGCGGGAAAAAAATAGGTGCTAAGTGTGATTTTATAAAGACTGCACGCATCCTTTTCAGAATCACATTTAGCATCGATTCCCACGCCTAACATTAGGCGCCAGCCTTACGCCTGCTGAAACCTGGTAATGCTTACATTCAAATTAAATGTGCTAAAGCAATATTCTATAACTAGTTTTTAGCCCGTTACATTAACGGGTGCTAGCATAGATGTGTAGACTTAGGCATTTCTTTCTTTCTTTCTGTATTTCTGTCTGTTTTTCTTTCTCCCTGTCCCCCTGTCTTTCTTTCTTTCTCCCTGCCTGCTGTCTGTCTTTCTTTCTGTCTCTCCCCCCTGTCCAGCAGCACCCCTTCCCTACTCCCCCCATCCAGCAGTAGCCCTTCTCCCTTCCTTTTACCTCCCCCCTGTCCAGTAGTATCCAAAAGAGGCGCGTAGCATAGTCCAGAGCAGTGTGAACACGCGAGTGGGCGGAACGGAGGTGGAGGTCGGGGAGGGGCAGGGAGAGGAGGCGCTGCTCACGGACACACTCTCAGCCGGAGCTCCTGCTCTCGCAGTGTAGCCGGGAGAGGAGGTGGCCAGTGTCTTGCGTGGAGCGGAGCAGGCAGCAGGGAACGGAGCCAGCAGCCGAGCCACGGTGAGTGAGCGCAGGACCGAAGCCCTACCTCGGATCCACATTGTCTTCTGGGTTCACTAATGCCACTCTGAGTCTGCCAGCTGCCTTCTGCCATGGAAGTTGGTGAAACCGCCGCAGGCAGAGTTCTACTCTACTGCGCATGCGGGGGCACGGCACCACGGATCACAGACCCACCAAGTTTGACGTGCGCATGTGTGCTAAGGGTATTATTATAGCGGATTCCTCATGCAACTCTTCAGAACGCCCCCGACATGCCCATGGCCCCATTTCCTTTTGAGTTACGTGCACAGAGATAGGCACCATGCCTTATAAAACGGCACACAGTCAGATGTACATGTAAATTTTAGTGTCAATTAGCAACAATAATTGGTTGTTAGTACCCAATCACTGATGTTAACTGGCCTGCTAATTAATTTGCATGCACATTTTGGGTGTGCAATTCTGGGCACCATATATAGACCCTGGGGGATGATATCCAGTGCAGTGGTATAGCCAGACCCAGTATTTTGGACGAGCCCACAGTTAACTTGGATGCGCCCTTCCACTCCTCCCACATGGATATATGATAAAACTAGGTTTTTTATACCTACCCTTCATCCTGCATTTCTCCTCCACAGCCTCCCAGCATCTGCCTTCTGATCTCTGAGCCCCACCCTCCCCGGAGTACCTTACAGGTGTCCTCCAGCGCCAGCAGAAATTCATTTTTCTTCCCAGGTTTCCCTCTGCTGCCCTCCACCCTCACTGATGTCACGTCTTGTTTCCTGTCTGGCGGGATGCGGCACAGGTAAGCCTGGGGGGCCAGCCTGGGGGTACCAGCAGCAAAATTGAATCACTGCTGGCACTAGGGATGCCTGTGAGGTATTCCCGGAAGGGATAATGTTCAGAGGGCAGATGCGGGGAGACTACGGAGTTGAGAGGAGAGGGCCGTATGGTGCCATCACTAGGTGGGCCTGAGCCAACACAGGCCTACCCGTAGCTACACCACTGGTTCAGAGAGGCTAATTTCACAAAAAGCTATGGCAGTACCAATGGCTCTAATTTGCTAATTTTTTTCTGGTTGGATGTACTTAATACAGATTTCTCTGTGAGCAATTTGTTGTATATTGAATTTTGTTTTGGTTTTCTGTCATTCTGTGCATTGTATTTTGAAAACTTTAATAAAAACTTTTTAAAAAAAAAATGGACCTCCCCCCTCCCTCCGAAGTGGATACAGGACAGGTTACTAATCAAGTTGCTAAAGCAATATCCTCCCCATTCTTTAACAGGTTGCCTAAAATTAAGCCCCAATTGTGCACATAAGTTTTAGAATACTTGTACTTATGTGCAAAATTATTACAATTAATCACTTAGAAAGGTCCAAATAAATATCGTGCAATGAAATCTAACAATTGACATGTAAAATCCCAGCACCTTGAATCACTTCAGTTAGGCACTGAAGTGCCGTGTTTCTTTGAACACAACTTTTTAACTGCTACTCTTAGAAAGCAGTTATTTTCTTTAAACTGAAAAATGTTTAGGACCATCAGAAGTTAAGCAAGTTAACTGCTCATGGCTCACCATGAATTGTCCAGTTGTGTTTGATTTTTTCTTCATGTTGCTTCTAAAAGATAGGAATCAAAAATCTTCCGCTCATTATAAAATTAAAGCATTATAAGAACATTCTGGGGCGGGTGATTGGCAGGGCATGAGTTTGTGCACAGGTGGACCATGGCCCCGCGACCATCCCACACCCCCCCTTTCTGCCTGGAGGGTGGGGTGCTCTGCCCAGAGAGGGTGCTCTGCTTCGGGATGGATGGGCCTAAATGTAGACTTACCCAGATGCCATTATAGATTTAGCACTTACTATATTGCATCTTGGTGCCTAATTTTCGACGATCATTACAGGATTGGTCCCTAATTCCTCACTGGCATGAAAAGGTATGATTACCTTTGGAAAGAACTTAGGATGAGTAAAAATAAATAACTATCTTGTTATGACAAAAGTCAGTACACGATTCATAGAGAGCAAAGCTTAAAGTTCATTTATAATTCTTGCAGAAGTAACTACAAGAAAGAACGCTTTCCAAGTAACATGTTTGAGTGACATGGACGCCAGTTTCAAAAGGGGGCGTCACAAAAAAGTAGGGACAACATTAAGGTCCCTTGGCACAGGTGTCTGTAATGGTGTTCTGACTTGAAGAAGCCCCTTCATGAAATGAGAAATGACTAGACATTGTACCTGAATGAAAATTCACGTTGGAAAAAGGCATGAGTTAAAAACTTGAAATAAAAAAAGTTGTGAGCCTATTAATAGGGGGAATGATAGGTTGAGTGAATTGATTCATGCAGACCAGTCAAAGAGATAGAACTAGTATTATAGTATGGTATTCAGAAAATGCTGACTGGGGTCATGGCCACTTGTGAAACACTGGATAGAAAATCTCTCTCACTTATAAGGCATAAGTCTTCCTGATAGAGGGTTTTCTTCCTGCAACTAAGACGTGTAGGGGAGTGATTTCTCTAAGCTGCAAGCAGGCACGCACCACCTTAGGTTTTTCAGTGCACAACTTTTCTCTTGTGGAGCACAGACCGCCGCCACGCCTTCCTTGCTGATCCGAATCTCACCCCATCCTTTCATTCTATGCCTTGCAAGAGGCCTGCTGTGCCCCACCCTTTGTAGTCGGAGAGAGCATGGCAGACTTCCTGCGTGGGCACAGAAAGCAATGTTACTTACCGTAACAGTTGTTATCCAGGGACAGCAGGCAGCTATTCTCACTAGTAGGGGGTGATGTCATCAGACAGAGCCCCGGTACGGACGTCTCACAAGCACGTGTTGCTTGTAGAAACTTAAAAGTTTCTAGATGCCCGCACCGCGCATGCGCCGGTGCCTTCCCGCCCGGAGGTCCGGGCGTGTCTCCTCAGTTCAGGTAGCTAGCCTGAGAAGCCAACCCAGGGGAGGTGGGTGGGACGTGAGAATAGCTGCCTGCTGTCCCTGGATAACAACTGTTACGGTAAGTAACATTGCTTTATCCCAGGACAAGCAGGCAGGTATTCTCACTAGTGGGTGACCTCCAAGCTAACCTCAGTGGGATGGAGGGGGAGTTGGCGACTTAAGAGAATAAATTTTTCAATACTGTTTGGCCAAACTGTCCATCCCGTCTGGAGAGAGTATCCAGACAATAATGTGAGGTGAATGTGTGAACCGAGGACCAGGTGGCAGCCTTACAAATTTCCTCGATTGGTGTTGATCTGAGGAATGCTACTGAGGCTGCCATTGCTCTGACCTTATGGGCTGTGACCTTACAAGGAAGTGATAATCCAGCCTGGGCATAGCAGAAAGAGATACAAGCCGCCATCCAATTAGAGATGGTGCGCTTTGATACGGGTCTTCCCAACTTATTAGGGTCGAAGGAGACAAAAAGTTGAGGAGTGGTTCTGTGTGGCTTGGTGCGATCCAGGTAGAAAGCCAGCGCACGTTTACAGTCTAGAGTGTGAAGGGCCGATTCTCCGTGGTGAGAATGGGGCTTAGGGAAGAATACTGGTAGTACAATGGATTGGTTGAGATGAAATTCTGAGACCACCTTAGGCAGGAATTTCGGGTGAGTGCGGAGGACCACCTTGTCATGATGGAATACTGTGAATGGTGGATCCGCCATCAGTGCCTGGAGTTCGCTGACTCTGCGAGCGGACGTAAGGGCTACCAGGAAAAGCACTTTCCAGGTGAGATACTTAAGAGGGGCCCTGTTGAGTGGTTCAAACGGGGGCTTCATGAGACGGGAAAGGACTACATTGAGGTCCCAAACTACTGGGGGTGGTTTGAGAGGAGGGTTAACATGGAAGAGTCCTTTCATAAATCTGGCGACCACCGGATGGGCCGAGAGGGGTTTCCCTTGTAGGGGCTGGTGGAACGCCGCAATAGCGCTCAGGTGGACTCGTATGGATGTAGACTTGAGCCCGGATTGAGATAGGTGTAGGAGATAGTCCAGCACGGAGGATAAGGAAGCTCGCTGAGGTTCCTTTGATTTAGAAACACACCATGAGGAGAATCTAGTCCATTTCTGGGAGTAGCATTGTCGAGTGGCGGGCTTCCTGGAAGCTTCCAAGACCTCCCTCACTTCTTGAGAGAAGTGGTGAGGGGTTACGTTGAGAGGAACCAAGCTGTCAGGTGGAGAGACTGCAGGTTGGGATGAAGCAGTGATCCTTGATGTTGAGTAAGTAGTGAAGGAAACACTGGAAGTGGTACTTGTTCCCTGCTGCTGAGTTGAAGTAGGAGGGAGAACCAAGGTTGTCTGGGCCACCGAGGAGCTATTAGGATCATGGTGGCCTGTTCGAGTTTCAGCTTGACCAGAGTCTTCTGGATCAGCGGGAATGGTGGGAACGCATATAGAAATCGTTTCCCCCAGTTCAGCAGAAAAGCATCTGCCTCGAGGCGATGAGGGGTGTAGATCCTGGAGCAAAACTGAGGCAGTTTGGAGTTGTGGGGAGCCGCGAAGAGGTCTATCTGAGGCGTCCCCCACTGTGTGAAGATTTGGTGAAGGGGGCTGGAATGGAGAGTCCATTCGTGCGGTTGTAGTAGACGACTCAGTTTGTCTGCTAAGACGTTGTTCTCCCCCTGAATGTAGACTGCTCTGAGGAAGGCGTTGTGGCGCACCGCCCAGTCCCAGACTCGTAGAGCTTCCTGGCAAAGGAGGGCCGAGCCCGTGCCTCCTTGCTTGTTGATATAATACATGGCGGCCTGATTGTCTGTGCGAATGAGGATTACCATGTCGTGAAGTAGGTGTTGGAAAGCTTGGAGCGCATTGAAGATGGCTCTGAGTTCCAGTAGATTGATTTGGTGTAGTCTTTCCGCACTGGTCCAGAATCCTTGGGTGCGGAGACCATCCAGGTGGGCCCCCCATGCATAATTCGATGAATCGGTTGTGAGAACTTTCTGATGGGGGGGAGAGTGCATCAGCAAACCTCTGGATAGATTCGAAGAGGTCATCCACCAAAGTAGAGACTACCGAAGAGCAGGTGTGACTAAGATGTGTTTGGATAGTGGATCGGACGTCTGATTCCACTGTGATGCCAGGGTCCACTGGGGGATCCTGAGATGGAGTCTGGCAAAGGATGTCACATGTACTGTGGAGGCCATATGGCCCAGGAGCACCATCAGTTGTCTCGCCGGTAGGGTTTGGCGAGTAGACACCGACTGGCAGAGATGAAGAAGAGACTCCATGCGTTGCAGAGGCAGGAATGCTCGGAGTCGGGTGGTGTCCAGGACCGCTCCGATGAAGGGGAGGGACTGGGTGGGTTGTAGATGAGACTTGGAAAAGTTGATCTCGAAGCCCAAATTCTGGAGGAAGTAGGTTGTAGCCAAGGCCGCCGAAGTGACCTCTGGGGCTGACGGGGCCTTGATGAGCCAGTCGTCGAGGTATGGGAACACCTGTAGACCCCTGTCCCGGAGTGCCGCGGCCACTACCACCAGGCACTTTGTGAAGACTCTGGGGGACGAAGATAGGCCGAATGGTAGCACTCGATACTGTAGGTGCAGATTTCCCACCCGAAATCTGAGGAACTTTCGGGAGGCCGGGTGAATGGGGATGTGAGTGTAGGCCTCCTTGAGATCCAGGGAGCATAACCAGTCGTTCTGCTCGAGGAGGGGGTATAGAGAAGCCAAAGTCAACATGCGAAACTTCTCTTTGACCAGAAACTTGTTGAGGGCCCGAAGGTCTAAAATGGGTCGCAGGTCGCCCGTTTTCTTCGGGACGAGGAAGTACCGGGAGTAAAACCCTCGGTTCAATTGGTCTGACGGGACCGGCTCGACAGCCCGAAGCTGAAGTAAGGTTTGGACTTCCTGAAGAAGAAGGGCGGTCTGCGTCGAGCTTGAAGGATACTCTCTTGGAGGATGGTCCGGGGGGACCCGATGGAATTGAAGAGAGTATCCTTCTCTTATGATGGTAAGGACCCATAGGTCCGTGGTTATGGCCTCCCATCGATGGTAAAAAAGATGGAGGCGGCCCCCTATGGGAGAGGCTGAGTGCAGAACGGTGTCGGTTATGCTCCCGGGAGGGGCGTCAAAAGGGCTGGGGAGCCTTAGGTGCAGCCGGTGGCTGAGGTTTTTGCTGAGACTTCTGGGGAGGTTGTCTCTTCGCAGGTTGTCTCGCAGCAGGCGTTTGTCTGGGCATGTAACGCCGCTGGTAAATCAGGGGTGGCCTGGAAGGTCGAGACTGTTGAGGTTTGGGTTTGGGCCGCAGGATGGATTGAAAAGATTTTTCATGATCCGACAGCTTCTTGGTAACAGTTTCGATAGACTCATCGAACAGGTCAGCTCCCGCACATGGTACGTTGGCGAGTCTGTCCTGGAGGTTGGGATCCATATCGATTGTACGGAGCCATGCCAGGCGACGCATGGCTACCGCGCTTGCGGCAGCACGTGCCGAGAGTTCGAATGCATCGAAGGAGGATTGCATCAGCTGGAGGCGTAATTGGGAGAGGGAGGCTACCACTTCCTCGAACTCGAATCGAGCTTGGGTGTCTATGAACGGAGTGAACTTGCGGAGCACCGGCAAGAAGAACTCCAGATAGGAAGAGAAAAAGAAATTGTAGTTCAGCACCCGTGACGCCATCATGGAGTTTTGATAGAATTTTCTACCAAATTTGTCCATCGTTCTCCCCTCTCGGCCCGGCGGTACAGAGGCGTAGACCTGGGAGGGATGAGAGCGTTTAAGAGAGGACTCGACCAGTAGGGATTGGTGGGAGAGTTGAGGGCCCTCAAACCCTTTATGGTGCACGATGCGGTATCGAGCATCGAGTTTGCTGGGAATCGCCGGTATGGAGTACGGTGTTTCGAAACACTGCATGAAGGTCTGATCCAGCAATTTATGCAGGGGGAGCCGAAGCGACTCCGTTGGAGGGTTAGGTAAATGCATGGTGTCCAGATACTCTTTGGAGTATCGGGAGCCCGTGTCAAGGGTCACATCCAGATCATCCGCCATTTGTCGGAGGAATGATGAGAAAGACAATTGATCCGCCAGCGTCGGTCTGTGGGACGGGCTGGAGGAGGAGGAGGCCTCCGGGTCCATGGACATCGGGGAGTGGCAAGGAGAATCGGGTACGGGTGTCTCCTCGTACTCCGGTCCCTCCGGAGGGGACACCTCTGATGAGGAGTATCCCATACGTTGCAGTTTTTTCTGCGGTGACACCTCCGAATGGCGTGAAGAGTGCCAGGATGAGTGTCTTGATCGGTGCCCGTCTCGGTGGCGGGACGGGGATCGGGATCGTCTGTGCATCGCATGGTCTCCCGAGGCCCCCAAGTGGTGGATAGGGCTGGAAGCGGTGGATCGCAACTGGGGTTGCGATGCGGATTCTTGCGATGCTACCCAAGTCTGGTAAGGAGTACGGAAGAACTCTTCCTGACTATGCCCAGGGCTTTGAGTATCGATCGGAGGTCTGGTCCCATGTTGGCGCGGAGGCGTAATGGGCTCTAATGGCGGCATATCGGTAAGCGAGGCTTGCCGCATGGGCATCGCCGCCCTCCCCCGTTCGTCCTCGTCGGTTTTCGAGGTCGAACGGCGTGGAGGAGGGGGAGGGGGCGGACCGCCCCTTTGGACCGGTACCAGGAGGTCACCCTGTATGGCAGCGATGAGCCCGGGTCCGATGGTCTGCATGAGCTCAACGAATTGAGCTTCCAGCATGGACCGTAGCGAAGCCGATAAGGAGGGATCCGCACCGAAAGGGGGTCCTCCTGCACGGTCATCGCGCTCCTTCGAGGTCGAGTGCTTCTGTTTAGTAGCTTTCGGCACTTTGATGACCACTGGTGGCACTGTGGAAGGAAGAGGTACCTGAACCGAGGAGACCGGGGCAGGCACCGACGTCGAGCTCGTGGATGGTGTCGGGATGAACGATGCCGGTTTCACCACACTCGATGCAGGAGGGGTCGATACCGGTTTCGCCCGAACCGGGGAGGTATCAGATGAAGTGGAGGCTGAGGGATCCTTAGCTGCGTCCATCTTGAACATCGATTCCCACAATAGGCAACGCCGCTTGAATGAGCGTGCCGTAAGGGTAGAGCAAGGCCTGCACGATTTCGGGATGTGGTCAGGGCCCAAACACTGCAAACAGCGCCGGTGAGGGTCCGTGAGTGAAATCGCGCGTTGGCACTTGCTGCACTTTTTAAACCCGGTGATTGGCCGGGACATAGGCCGGAAAATCTCCGCCGCGAGGTCGAAGCCAGTGAGCCTGAGCCACGTGGCCGGCCCGTTCGACCCGCCGGAGGAAATAATCTTCTTTTTTTTTTTTTTTTTTACTGAAAAAGAAAAGTACTGTTAACTGTAATTAAAAGAAAGCGAAAACGCGGACAAGGAAGGCAAATTTAACTGAATTCAGCTAGCGCATGATGAAGTTGAACTTCTCAGCTCCGCGGAAAGAAAAGAACTGAGGAGACACGCCCGGACCTCCGGGCGGGAAGGCACCGGCGCATGCGCGGTGCGGGCATCTAGAAACTTTTAAGTTTCTACAAGCAACACGTGCTTGTGAGACGTCCGTACCGGGGCTCTGTCTGATGACATCACCCCCTACTAGTGAGAATACCTGCCTGCTTGTCCTGGGATAATAAAAGTCCCACACTGCTGCATATGAGCTCGGGTCAGGCGCCACACATCAAAAGATCCAGTGGTTATTCAAATTTGGACCTCTAGATTATGCCCGATTCTACATATGGCGCCTAAAACGTAGGCATCGACGACTGCGGCACTTAGCACAGTTCTATAAAAGTTAGGAACACTTTACAGAATTATTAAGCGGCACTAGGCAACCTAACTTTAGGTGTACCTTATTTATGTCAGGGCTTTCTTGGCCTAAATACCTTCACCTACAGTAAGTTAGTTGCCTACTGGTTCTTAAGTCCAAAACAGGTGCCTACATACAAAACACATCTATAATCCACTCCCAACTAGGCCTACTTTTTAGTAGGTGCCTTGAACTAGGGGCTAGATTCACTAAAGTCAGCAATCGTCGCTAAACCTGTTTTCACAGGTTTAGAGACGACCGCTGCTAACCGACCCGATTCACTAAACGGCCCACCGTGTGTTTTTCCCCTCGATCGCCCATTTTCCGATCCCCCCATGCAAATTAGTAAAACCCCATGCAAAATAGCCAAGCGATTGATTTGCTTACAACACTTGGCTATTTAGCATTGAGTTTTACTGATCCTAAAACCCGATTGCTGTAGACCTGTTGGTAACTTCCCCCCCCCCAACAAAGCACCCCATCCCTCCCTCTCCAAACCAAAAAAAAAATGGTAGGAGGGATGCCCCCCCCAACTAAAATATGACAGGAGGGATTCCCACTCCCTCCTGCCACCAGATGCTTCCACCCCCCCACCCCCACTGCTGAACTTAAATATGACAGGAGAGATGCCCACTCCCTGCCAGCAGAGGACACCCTCCATCGCCCCCATCCTCCTTCATCAGCCCCTTCCTCCCTGATACCTTTAAGTCGGGAGCAGGAGAGGTGCTCAGTCAGTCCCTCTTGCTCCTTCGCTGGTTGCCATCTGCAATGCAGGCCTTAGGCCACTTCCTGGTGCATCATCTGATACATGTCCTAAGGCCCTGAATGGCTCAGATGCCTCAAGCCCCTCCCCTTGGGTGGGGTCTTAGGCATCTGAGCCGATCAGGGACTCCCTTAGGCTTCCTCTGTATCCCAGATACAAAGGGGAGGAGCCTTCTAAGGCCCACCCAAAGGGAGGGGCTTGAGGCATCTGAGCCAACCAGGGCCTTAGGCCTCTCCCCATGCATCAGATGATGCACCAGGAAGGGGTCTAAGGCCCGCATTGCAGAAGGCGGACGAGCAAGCGGGACTGACTGAACACCCCTCCTGCTCCAGACTTAAAGATACCAAGGAGGAGGGGGGGGGCTGATGAAGGAGGAGGGGGCCAATGGAGGGTGGCTTCCGCTGGCAGGAGGGAGTGGGCATCCCTCCTTCCATATTTCAGTTCTGCGGGGGTGGGGGTGGGGGGAGAGATGCGTCTGGTGGCAGAAGGGGGATGGGCATCCCTCCTGCCATATTTCAGTTTGGCGGGGTGGGGCACACCTGGTGGCAAAAGGGAGTGGGCATCCCTCCTGCCATATCTTTTTTTGGTTGGAGGGGGCAGTGGCTCAGGGGTGCCAGCACAGGGGGAGCATGGCACTGTACGGGGGGGGGGGGCACACATCCTAACAGCAGTGACAGGAGGCTGTTTTCCCTGTCACTGCCTTTAGGGCTGTGCGCATGTTTCAATCGCTTACTGAGCGATTGAATCAGTCGCATTTGCGTACAAATCATTTGCACACAAACTTGATAGTGAATCAATTGCTGTTGGAGATTCATCCAGAGAATCGGCCAACAGCGATTGAGTCGCTATCTTTAGTGAATCTAGCCCTAGGTGTCTACCTCAAACTAGGTTAGGCATCTAATATCCAATTAGGTCCAATTAAAGTCAATTATGTATTAAGTGCCAATTTATCAGCACTGATTTAGCCTATTAATCAATTAAGTTAAGCGCCTACATCGGTTTGGCAGATTTTATAGATTCAAGACCTTAGTGAACAAGACAGATTTCTAGATCCATTTTTACTTGAACCGCAAGGTAATGGCGGAATAGAAATCCCTAATGTAATGTAATGTAATAAGTTACAGTTCTGGTTATCTAGGTGTGCCTCTATAAAACAGAGTGAATGTGTGCAGATACAAATGTGCGAAAAAGGGAAGAACAACAGGGAAAAAAATGCTAAGGAGGCGGCAGAGTTTCTTAAAGAAGATAAGAAAGGCATTTGCAAAGGAAATAGAGCAGCAATGTCTAGTCAGAAGCTGAGCAATCAATTTGACACAAACGTACCAGGTGTCAAATCATAGCCAATGCATTACACCTAACAGTATAACCTATGTAGATTTCAGTCTCATGACCTTACCGTTATTCATACATCCTCCCTGAGTCATCCACACCTGAGAATAGTTTGCTGAATTGTAAGCAGTCTTTCAAGTGTTTCTAGAATTATCTCATAAATCAGAAATAATTACACAGAGCCCAAAATGCTGAAAATAGCTTTCTGGAAGGCAATACAGTACTCTCCTGAAATTTGCGGGGGGTTACGTTCGTGGAGTGACCGCGAATGTTGAAAAACCGCAAATATCGGAAGAGGACTGTAATCAGCACTCCTCCTCCTCTCTTGCTTCGTCCCCAATTTAAAAAACAAGAAAGTTGCCTTCTACCTCTAGTCTCATGTGCATCATCAAGCCACAGAAGACACAATTTGGTCTTGAGCATGGTGCTGAGTGCTGACCCTCAAGGTTTCCCCGTGACCAGCCCCAGCAAAGTTGCCCTGGTTGCCTTAGTCGGTGGCGTCTTCCAGAGATTAGTGGTGGTGATTTTTCTGCTCTACGTGTTGTGGGAGGAGGCACGGGAGGCGCGCGGCCAGGGAAGACCGCAGGTTGGGGGAAGAGAAGGCGGGCTGAGCGTAAAGAGCTTTTCCATTGGTTAGTCATTCGCAGTATTTTCTGACCGGAAGAGACGGTGAGAAAATACCGCAAATGACCGAGTCCATGAATTGCAAACCACGAATTTGTGGGGGTATACTGTACACGCTCTTCCTAACATTCTCTCTACTTTCTATATTAATTACTGTATATACTCGAATATAAACCGATCAGAATATAAATCGAGGTAACCTTTTTTATCCTAAAAAGGGGGAAAAGGTTAACTGAAAACTTTTGTATTGTGGAATGAACATTATAACATGGATAGTAAGGAGAGTCAGAATGCTAGGGGTAAGAGCTGTTTATTGAGGTCTTTTATATAGTTAATGAGTGGATTTGATAATCAGATGCTACAATTAGATGATTATTATATTTGGGGTGGGTCCTATGGATGGTATAATTAGTATAATAATCATTGTTTCACAATGAGATGTTTTTAAGTTTGTAACTTGTTATAATGAGCTGGTTTTAGAATTGTAAACCGCTATAGCAATTCAGTTTTTAGAGGTATATTTAGTATTAAAGTCTAATCAAACAGCAGTCTCGGTGGCCAATTTTATTATGGAGGAAGAATGGGAAGGAGCGAGTCTCACTCGCTCCTGTCCCAACACGCTACTAGACCACCAAGAAATCACAACAGGCTTTGGGGGGAGGGAGTGTCAATCTCGCTTGGCAGGGAGGGAAGGAGCGTTTGCTGATGTTCCGGTGGGGCACAGGTGGGGTTGCAGGCATGGGCGTTTCTGAAGGAGGGAGAACTAGCTGACATTCCAGTGGGGGTTGGGGCTCAGGTAGGGATGCGGGTGTTACTCTTGCTTGGGAAGGAAGGAGTGAGCACTTGCTGACGTTCCGGTGGGGGATGGGGCATGGGTGGAGTGTGTGGGCATGCCCTGATTGTGGAAGCAAAAGTCTGCCGGTTCGGGGCAGGCTTGCAGCAGAGGGGTAAGACCACTGGGAGGTATATTCCTTACTTTCACAAATGGAATTTCTATACATATGGTGGTGGTGGGGTGGTGGAGGAGTAGGAGGAAAATGCTCTAGTTACAGATTCTCTCTACTCTTCAACCTGTCCCCTTACCCTAACCCTAACACTATCTTACCTCTTTTTATCTCTTGAGTTCTCCTTGTATTCCCTACTTCCTTTATGCTTGACTCCAACCTTACCATGGCCCTTTGTTATTTATACTCCTATGTTACTTGTAACTGTATACTTACAAAGTATGTACGATTTTCAGTTAACTCCTGTTGACCACATCTAACTTTACGGTGTATTGCAGTATACAAATAACATTTTAATGTTTAGGATGGTTCCTCTCGCCACTTTTTCCTACCTCATGCCAGTCCACTCCCTCCCCAAATCCATCCAACTGACCAGTTGTTCCACTGCCTTCCCAATGCTGACCCTTATGTGGGCAAATGGAACTGTCAAAGTCATGTGCTCCACCTGCTGGCCATGTGGACACTGACAGCAGCAACTCCTGTCACTGCTGGAGTCTCCCAGTGGGGTGTGTATTTTACAGCTCTTCAACAGACAAACATCTCTTTCAATAGGCTAAGCATATTACATTTCTGGATACACCTTTCCACAACGCATTATTCTTGCAACAGCATTCTCTGCTTCAGTCACTGACCTGGAATTTCAGTTATGGAGACCTGAGAGAAATCGCATGTAACATCAGGTAAGCAATAGTGTTTCGGGTCACCGATTTCATACACCAATTGTTCAGCTGTGGTACCAAAGCTGATTAGGCCGCCTGTGCCAGGTGACTTGCATAAGATAAAGTGCCCATCAGGAGAACATTCGACTATTGGAAACCCTATGTTATGCCTAGAAGTAAAATAAAGAATTTCATGAATGTACGGTTAAAAAAAAGTCAAAAGAGATACATTGTGACATTTGGATAAATGAATTAAAGCTGCAATTTCTAAGCTTTTTATTATGACAGAACCCTAAAATATTTTTTATACTCTGAGGGGAATGGGATGGGACTTTTCTGTAGTTACAATCAAATCAGTTTACGTGGTACACACATATTATTTTATAACTGAGGAAATGGAATAATTGAGAAACCCTCAATTTATGTAAACATTGTGCAGCCGCGAATACTTAGCATTTGCTCCTTCTTGCGATTTATCTGCTTCAGCTGCCCAACACTGCAAAAGACTGTTTTCCAGATAAGTGTGTGTGTGTGTGGGGGGGGGGGGTAGGGTGGAGGAGGAGCAGGGCATGATGGGAAAAGGTTGAATAGTACGTGCCTCCGAGGTTCAGGGTCTTTCCTGTCCCTCGGAGGCAGCTTTCCCTCCCACCCTCCCTTTTCGCACAGGAGACTTGCTTAAAACACAGGGTGTTTGGGGCTGTCGCAGTGGCGACGATCCCAAGCTACAAGGTTTGGCTCATCAGAAGATGAGCGGTTATGTGGTAGTGTGATCAGCTGAGGGGTGACATCACGGGTCATGTGAACCGGCATGGGGGGCATGGAGGTACATGCCTTACCCCTGCAGGCTCATCCGGGGATGAGCCATTAGGGGGAAGTGAGCTCAGGGGCGCTAATGGGCTTTTAGGCATGTATCACGGAAAAGAGACATTGTTTTTGAGAATTATGCACTTGGTGAATTAATATTAGTTTTTCTGACCGAGGATGTGTCTTCTTCTTTCAACTTGTTGTTGGTTTAGTTTTTTAAAAAATTATTTATTGATTTTCAAACATTCATCGTGCAAACCAATTATACATACATATAATAATAACTTTATAATAATAACTTTATTTTTGTATACCGCCATACCCAGAAGAGTTCTAGGCGGTTCACATTGGTTAGAACAAATTACAAGTGGTTACATGCCAAATTGATCATAGAGTTGCGAACAGCAAGGAGAAAGAAGTTACGAGTGGGTACATACCAAAATTGATCATAGAGTTGCGAACAGCAAGGAGAAAGTAGTTACAAGTGGTTACATTCCAAATTGATCATAGATTTGCGAACAGCAAGGAGGAAGAAGGGGGGAGAGGAGGGAGACGGGGGGGAGAAGTTTCGGTAGGAGGGAGGAGGATTGAAGAAGGGGCATTAAGGGTCACTGGTCTCGGAATAGGTGGGTTTTAAGTGCTTTTCTGAAGTCGAGGTAGTTGTGGGCTTTGAGGACCATTTGGGCCAGCCAAGGGTTTAGTTAATCGCTGGAATAATCTTCCACAACAGGTAATTGAGGCCAGCAGCGTGCCAGATTTTAAGAAAAGATGGGATTGACATGTGGGATCTCTTCATGGAGATAGTTAGTTTCAAGTTTATTAGGATTTTATATACCGCCTATCAAGGTTATCTAAGCGGTTTTACAATCAGGTACTCAAGCATTTTCCTTCTCTGTCCCGGTGGGCTCACAATCTAACTAACGTATCTGGGGCTATGGAGGACTGAGTGACTTGCCCAGGGTCACAAGGAGCAGCGCGGGGTTTGAACCCACAACCCCAGGGTGCTGAGGCTGTAGATCCAACCACTGCGCCACCCACTCCATTAGTGGGCCATTAGTGTGGGCAGACTAGATGGGCCTTGGCCCTTTTCTGCCATCATGTTCTATGTTTCTATGATTTAAGGACAGTTTAGTGACGTAATCTGCCATGTGTAACATATGAAGCAATGCCTTTATCTTGTTTTTAGGAAGAAACATCACCAGCGAAAATTTGGCAATAGAATTAAATTAAAAATTTAAGTGACACATGGTATAGTTCTATTCCTCCTATTAATGGATTTGTTTATCTTCATATTTAGGGATTTGGTTGATATCCAGTAAAGATGCCAAATTCTAAATTATATTGTAATCTTTCTAACTTTAGTGCTTTCTTTCTCTTTTGGTTGAAAGTAAAGCCGTACTGAAATTTTGGTGTGCATAACTGTGTTTATATGTCACTGTGTTTCTCATTTTTTATACACCCTAAAATAAAATATACAAGTTGTTTGACTTATGCATAGTTCCAAAGTTATTAAAACTGAAGCAGTGTGAAACTGATTACATAAGATCAATAAAGAAAGTACACTTCTCCCTCATCATTCGCGGGGGATATGGGCAGAGCCGGACCGCGAATGCTGAAAAACCGCGATTATCCGGCTCTGACCCACCCCCACCTCCCTGCCACCTTCCCGGCCTTACCTGGTGGTCTAGAGGGTTTTTGGGGCAGGAGCGATCTTCCTACGCTCCTGCCCCATGCAGATCGCCATCAAGAAATGGCTGTAGGGAGTTCTCGACGTAGTCTCGAGAGACTACGGGAACTCCCAGCAGCCATTTCCTCATGGCGATCTGCACGGGGCAGGAGCGTAGGAAGATCGCTCCTGCCCCGAAAACCCTCTAGACCACCAGATAAGGCCGGGAAGGCGGCAGGGAGGAAAAAAGACTGTTTTTTAAAATTTTCCCCCAACCCAGAAAAAAATCACGATTATATGAAATCGCGAGTGCAGGAACCGCGAATGGGGAGGGGGAAGTGTATAGGAGTTAAGACATTCTGAAATAATGAAAACTTTTAAAGAAACAGCAGTACATTTAAAAATTGGTTGCACTGTTACAGCAAGATGTTGCTTTTCTGAGATGTGTGTGATGTATACAGTTACAATGACAGAGAATCTTTAAAAGGAAATAAATACATAGGAGGTTTTGTCGAAATTATTGAAGTCAAAGGTTAAAGAGTTGCTGAGTAGAACGACAAGATCTATTTGTATTTGTAAAGAGAAAATATATTAATTGTTAGCTACCATTGTGCAAGCCTGGCCAGTGGGGTGGCTAGAGCTTCACCCACCACTCCATGAAGGGCCAGGTCACATATAGCTTGAGAACAATATGTTTTTAAGCAGGAAAAAGATGCAGGTTGATTAGAAAGAGTGTGTAAAGTTGTCTTCATAGGGTGTTTCTGTGAATTATAAAATGCACTTTCAGGATAGACAAGAATTATAAAGAATTTTATTTCTGATAACACACGGAGGAATTGAAACTTTATATCCTGTGAATTGCATAATTATGAAAAAAAAAGAAATAAACTGTGTCAGGTATAAAGCTTAGCAACAAGAAAAAGAAAAACATGAAAGCCTATTGAAAAAGTGGGGTTTATTTTTAAGGAATTGCACTGCTATAATGGTTAACAGGGGCACTAACAGAGGAAAAGGTAACCATAATGAAGCTTGCTAGAAGTGATGTAAGACTGAATGCACTGTGCCTGAAACAAATTTGAGACCCATATTCCATTCCTAGATGTATTTCGATACAGCGGCATTCAGAACCCTAGTCCAATCCCTCATACTGAGTCTACTTGACTACTGCAACATCGCCTATTTAGCAATTTCCCAAAAGAACATGCAGCGATTGATGCAAAATGCAGCAGTCAAACTGATCTTTGAGGAAGTTTGACCACGTGACACCCTACTACTGGATGCCAATGGAGGCGCGCGTAAAGTTTAAATTTGCCTGCTTCTGCTTCAAAGCACTACACGGACTTGCCCCTAAATATATAACTGACCTTTTCGTCTTCTCAGCCAACAGACACAAGAGAAGCTCACATTCCAACTTCGTTTCCCCCCCAGTGAGAGGTTGTAAACTGAAAAAACACCATGAACATCTTCTCTCGCACCAAGCAGCATCATGGGGTAAAGACCTAGAACAATTGCTTTCGCCCACTACTTATGAGGAATTTAGGAAACGTCTGAAAACACACCTGTTCCTAAAGTATCTAGACAACTGATCCTCTCTTATCTCTCCCCTCTAAAGCGATTAACTTGTCCTATTGATCACTCTCTCCTCAACAATGGATTTCCTGTCCTATTAACCCTCTTTCTTCCTCCCCTCTTAAAGTCAATCAATTTGTACCTTTGCTTAATCTTTGTAAACCGCATAGAACTTCACGGTATTGCGGTATATAAGCTGTTATTATTATTATTTCTACTGATTTACAGTTTTAAACAGAATCTTCATTTAACTTTTGCTGAAGTCCTTTTATTTATAGTGTATCAAGAGGGGTGTGGCACCTTCAATATAGACGACCAAGTTGCAGAGAAAGTGTCTTAGTGAGTCTTCACTGAAAGCCCATATCGGAATATTACTGTCAACATGAATCCACATAATTTATGACTCTCTCAGGACTCTTTCTTCATTGGCCACCAGAGGGGAACTGAATGACCGTTGCTGCCAGGATTACTGGACTACAATTGCAGAAGAAATTTTATGAGACGGAACTTTAAAACTTTACAGATTACTTTCTTACACCTAAGGACTTATTTTTTATTTTCAAGTTTTATCTTTTCCCCAACAATTAAGCAATGCTTTGCATATTATTGAAATTACTACTAAGCTTCTGAAATTATAAGACAATAATAGGCTAATTGAAAGTATTTATGCAGGTTATTGGATGCAATGCTAAGAAAATTGTATGTATTTTCATCTTGTCTGGAATTTTATCTGTTCTTATTTCCACTCACTTAAAGAGATTCTTTCCTGCCAGTGTAGTGAAGAGAATGAAGATGCCACTGTCTGATAAGAGATTGGACCATGGCTTCTACCACAGATTCTACCTCATACTTCTGAGAGGGCGATGTGGGATACCTTGAAGATATCCAGAGTGGTCAAATCTTTACTGGTCACAGTTGTCTTAGAATTCAGGACCAATGATTCTTGAAGTGAAGAGTTTTCTTAACTTGTTTCCCTAGGTGCAGTAAGCTTTTGTCAGGATGAAATCCTATAATATCTTTAAATGTGCATGAATATAAGAACAGTATTTTAAGATGCTTGAATAAGGAACTACCTTATTTGTAGTGATGAGACCCAAAAAATTGTAGGCTAATGTAATGTCCTTATTGTGAAGTTTATTGCCAACTATAGCCCCTTAATACTGATGTCCTTAATGAATGTCGTTTAAACAAGATGTCGTGATTTATGTCTTCATTACGAAGCCTTTCTTATCAGTCACAATTTCAAACCTTGATTGATCCTTCCATGAATAATTATGACTACAATTACTTAAGAAAGTAGAAACAATCTCTTTTTATATTGTCTCATGGATGAGGTCCAACTCTCATTTGACTAGCCAAGATTTACAATTGGCATTCTTATACCTGGTTTGATTCAATTCAAGACATTTCAGTTCACATCTGATGATGTCTCTCAGTTTAAGAGCACCAACAAGCTTGAGCTACTATGAAGAAAAGCTTCAGTTATCACACCAACTTATCAGAAAACCTCCATACAAATCTTTGTGAGTGAGGGATATCAACTTACTAGCTAGCGTATGTGTAACAGACAGAGTCTTGTTACAAGAGGGGAATGTTGAAGATTTCTGGAATTTACAGGTGTGACAGTTGTTACCGATGATATGAAAACTGAGATTGTGAATGAATCAAACTTAAGTGAATACATTAAAAAATTACAGTTATCTGCATATTGCATTGGAAACTCAGCCTTGAGGCCTTGTAATAAATAGATTTAGCTAGCTCACAGATTGGCATTCCATGTCTAAATTGCTGATTCTACATTTCAGCTAATGCTAGGAAGTTCAGAAGGTTGATTTGGTTGATTTTGTGACCCTTAAGAGACATAGATTTATGTACCATTGTTCATATACATCTATGGGATAAGGTTCTCAGAGGAACAGGAAATTTCGGTGTTTTACAGAGAATCTGTTTCTTATAGATTAGAAAATACAATACTACTTTGAGGAAGTAGGGCTTTGTAATTGACATGACTGATACTTGGAAAGGTCAAAGATCAAAACTGATTTAGGAAGAAAAGAAAAACACTGCCACCTGCTGGGTTTAAAAAACTTAACAGAATGGACTTTAATGTTAATATGACGTAAAGCATTTTTGGAAAGGAAGTCATGTGATCAACTGTGCCATTGTATTCTAAAGCATGATAATTATTACAAATGATGTCACTTAGGGTATAAATCTGTTTGCCTTGTTTTCTCTCTTTGAAGAGCACTGAAATTTTGAGGGCTTGCTCTTCCTAGACTTGTGGGAGCTCTGTCAATAAACCATTTATTTTTACATGGCTTTTCCTCGTCTGATATTTGAATTCACAGAACGGAGTCTCTAGCCCAATGATGTGGGAAAGAGAATCCATTTGACAATTCTTTTGGCCTCGATGATCAAGTCTCCAGCCACTTGGTCAGCGTGTGCGGATCGCCGGGCTTGATGGACTGAAGGTCTGATCTGGAGATGGCAGTTCTTATGTTCCTATTAACCCTAACTATCTGTGCCAGACCATGCTGCTGGGGCTACTGCGTATCTTAAGCACAGACAATAACACATCTTAGCTCATCGTTAAAACCTCCGGTCTGTTCCCAGGTCTTTTGTTACTTTTAATCACCGATACTTTAGATGTAATTCTGAGGCTGTCTGCACTAACATGCCCCAAGGTCAGATATAACTGATATGATCTCCTATAGGCCTTTGCTGACATTGGTAAAGCCAACAGAAAATGATGACCAAAGGAATGTACGGCTGGGCTTGCATTACCCCCCCAAAGGAAAAAGTCACAAACAGTAATGTCCGGTGATCTCGGGGGAAACTTGAGGAACACCTGGTCATTTTCTCGCGCTGTATTGTCTGAAGGTTGTAACTTCTGCACCAATTGCAGCTTATAAGGGTGAAAGTGCAAGCGATTGTCTAAGATCTTGCTAACCGTGCTTTTTGGGACTGTCATAAGAACATAATAATGCCGCTGCTGGGTCAGACCAGTGGTCCATCATGCCCAGCAGTCCGCTCACGTGGCAGCCCTTTTGGTCAAAGACCAGCGCCCTAACTGAGATTAGCCCTACCAGCATACGTCCTTGTTTATAAACATATTCAGTTTTGATTTTGTAACCATTTAAAAATCAAGGCGTTTTTGTGGGCACCCTGTATCTTTACAAATATTCCCCCTTTTTTATCAATCTGCGCCACTAACCAGCATAATCTAAATGCTGAGCCATCTATAGGAATAGAATGGGCAGCTCGGCATTTAGCCTGTGCTGCTCAGCAGCGCAGCCTGATAAAAAAAAAAAAAAAAAAAAAGGGGGGGAATAGTTAATTTACATATAAAAAGAAATAAAATTTTCAATGCACTTTCCTCATAAAGGAAAAGGAAATGGTTAACTTCTCTTAGCCAGAAAACTGGATAAGCCAGTTTCCAAAGGAGAAGGAGAGGAAGCAAATCAAACCAAATACAGGCTGTCGAGAAAATCAAAGATGGCGTCAGAAGTGGACGCTTGAGAGAAGACTCCGCTATTGAGCCGTGATGGTACCGCTGAGCTGCCTTCCCATACCTGAGGATATGGGGAAGAGAAAGGGCGCACCCCGAGTTGACCCTCCAATGGTGGCAACCCAGCAGTGGTCAGTGCAGACGACGATAGCAAAGATCTGCAGAACCTATCTCGAGGGAGAGCCCAGCTTCATCGGGCAAACCCGTGCATGCGGAAAGGGCGTCAATGAGCCCTGAGCAGCGGATGATACCACCCCAACCTGGAAGTACAGTGGTGGAAGGAGAGCTGAAGGCGTCGTTGCCCGGAGCGGAATCTTCGCCTCCCGGCTTTGGAGGGATCCCAGCTCAGGCCCCGATGATAGAGGGAGAGCAGGGAGAAGTTCAGCAAACACCCCGCACCAGGACAGAGGTGTGAGGTGCTTCGAGAGGGACCACCATACAATTTGGGGAGTTGGAGAAACCTGCAAAAGTTGACATGAAGGCACTATGGCAAGCTATATCCATTATGGATGCTAATCTCAAGTTAAGTTTTTCTACATTATCTACTGATTATGGGACTGTCTTTTCCAAAGTCGAGCAACAGGGTTTGAATATTGCTGAACTAAAAGAAAAAGTAGAGAAACAGGAAACAAAGCTCTTTGAAATGAAACAAACATTTTGGATTGTTAAAAGAAAGAACTTATATGGCTTGGAAAATGGAGAGCTTTGAAAATCAGCTAAGGAAGAATAATTTGAGACTCTTCAGTTTTCCTAAATCTCCTGTGATCTCTCCTACTGAGATGGTTAGAAAATATTTTAAAGAAATATTGTGTATTCCACCCGATAATTTACCTCCTTTAGTTAGAATTAATTACCGACAGTTAAAAAACACTGTGGGTGCTTCTACCCCTAATGAGATTCAAGGAGATAAAGGGGCGGATATGGATTTAACAACCTACTCAGAGAGCGCATTGGCGGTGGTAACTGAAAGGAGAACCCTTTTAGTTACATTAGCTTTGGAAAGTGACAGGGAATATATTTTGCGTTTGTATTTTTGGCATTTAAATGATCAGTTTTGGGGGCAAAAATTTGTATATTTCCTGATATGGCTCAAAAATCCCAGAGGCGGAGAAAGGAACTCTTAGCATTAAGGCCAAGAATCCTAGCCTTGGGTGGAACTTTTTTTGGAAATATTTCCAGCAAAATGTTTCATCACCTATCAAATTAAGGGCCTGTTTAACAAAGCCACGCTAGCAGCTGCAGCGTGGTAACGGCCCCGAACCCCTTAGGGCTTCGGGGCTCTTGCCGCTAGTATGGCTTTGTAAAACAGGCCCTAAGAATTTTCTAATTTTTGAACCCAAACAGCTGTTAGAGTTTATTGACTCAAGAGGAGGAGGAGCATCTGTAACAAATGATGTATAACTTGCCATACCGGCTTTAGGTAATGCAGAATATTGCTGCTTTCTTTATTGTTGTAAGATAATTTCATTTGAGTTTTTATTTCCTGTTGATTTTCTCAAATATTGTGGGCTAAATATCCTAATAATTTCTTTTCCTCTTTTTTGGGTGTTTCTACTATGTTTAATTGATCTATTCGAGTTGCAATTATTCTGCTTGATTGTAATAAGAAAGTAGTTATAAATAAAAAAAAATTTTTTAAACCCCAAATACAAAAATGCAATCAAATGTTTCAAAACAGAAGCCAAGCCAAATGCAATCCAGTAATTTAATTATAGGTTCCTCAATCCTGTCCCCAGGCCATACATCAGCATTCTGCTTTTCTGGAGATCCATCACAAAGGCCCTTGGGAAGTTTGCATATAATAAAGGCAATACATGCAAGCCTCTCAGTTATATTCACCGTGGATATCCAGAAAACTGGATTGGCCAATGTCCCAACGAGTAGGTGAGGAAACAAATCAAGCCAAATACAAAATCCAAGAAACAAAATCAAATCTTTCAAAACAGAAAGCAATTCAACGCAATCCCCAAGACATACCTTGGCATTCTAGTTTTCTGGACATCCATCATAAAGGAGCATGGGAGGTTTGCATATAACAAGAGCAATGTATGCAAGCCAAACTCTCATGTGTACTCACTATGGATATCCAGAAAACTGGATTAGTCGGTGTCCTAAAAACTGAGGAAATATCAGAATGGAATCACCATCCCCACTACCTCCACTAGACGTTACAGCATCCATTCCTCTGACCTGTAAAAATTCTCTCTATGTGATAATAGCATCTTCCTCTACTTTACTGCTCCCCCTAAAAAAATTAATTATCCCTTTTTCTTCCCCAACTTCCCTCTATTCAGCCCTTGCCCCAGAACATTTTCTCCTCTCCGCCAGCTTTCCTTTCCCTCTGCCCAGCTTTTCTTCCCTTCCTGCCCCAGAATATTTTCTCTATCCTCCCTCCCTCCAGCAGTCAGTAAGCTTTCAGCTTCCACCATCCCCTTCCTCCAAATTTGTGGTTTCAGTATCCGCAGATTCGGTTATTCGCAATTTTTTACTTTAAAAAAAAAAAAGCTAATTCTGGACCTTCCCCGTCTCCCTCTCGGCAACCCAGACCTTACCTGGTGTCTAGCGGGCTTTCAGGGCAGGAGCGATCTTCCTACGCTCCTGCCCTGTGCAGATCACTCATAGAAAATGGCTGCCGTGAGTTCCCGTCGTAGTCTCGAGAGACTACGGGAACTCACGGCAGCCATTTGCTATGAGTGATCTGCACAGGGCAGAAGCGTAGGAAGATCGCTCCTGCCCCGAAAGCCCTCTAGACCACCAGGTAAGGCCAGGTAGGCGGCAGGGAGGTGGGGGTGGGTCAGAGCTGGATATTCGCTGTTTTTTGCCATTCGCAGTCCGGCTCTGCCCGTATCCCCTGCGAATAACGAGGGAGAAGTGTAAACTATTAATAAAAGACATTGTGACCACAAGTTAGTTCTGACATCTCCAGTGCCTCTTTTTGTTATATGCTCTGCTGTTGTTTGAGGCTTGGTACCTTCTTTCCTTTTCCAGATTTATATTAGCCCCACATAGCCTTTAGAAATTACAAGCACTAAAGCAGACTTCTGATCTTTTTATCCTTTGCTGCAGTCATTTACTACTTCACAGGACCTACAAGTCATTTTAATAGTTGTGTGAACATCCTGCAATACTGGTGACTTCCCTCTGTGGTCCTTGCCGATCTGTATGTCCATAGGTTGTAAAATACACATTCTCAATCAGTAGCAGCTTGTTTCATGGCCCTTTCAAAGCCATATAACACAGTCTGTTGCAATTCAAATAAATCGAAAATCAAAAAGAACTGTACTACTACATATAAACAACCCAAAATGGGAAAAAATAGTAAAGACTCCTGGGTTTTTTTTGGTATTACAGAAAACATTCAGGACTATTTTTTTTGCATTTTGTCCTTAGTACCTCTATGTTCAAAACAGTACTGGACTATTACATGCTTTTACTAAGATAAACATTATGTGGAGTTCTTTTAAGACAGTGGTTCCCAACCCTGTCCTGGAGGACCACCGGGCCAATCGGGTTTTCAGGCTAGCCCTAATGAATATGCATGGAGCAGATTTGCATGCCTGTCACTTCCATCATATGCAAATCTCTCTCATGCCTATTCATTAGGGCTAGCCTGAAAACCCAATTGGCCGGGTGGGAACCACTGTTTTAAGAGACCAATGACTGTGATTAGCCCTAACTAAGCGACATTACTGTGTTGAATTGCGTGGGCTCCTTTATTTCTGAAGTCTCCTTTTTCTCCACAATGTTTTTAGTGATAAACGTTATACAGTCAAACCTTGGATAGCAGAGTAACGTGGTTTACGAGTGTTTTGCAAGACGAGCAAAACATTCTCTTAAACTTTAACTCGATAAACGAGCATTGTCTTGCAGTACGAGCACATATACGGTGCGTCACGTCAAATACGTACAATACAGGCGCATCGCATCACTGAGCGCGGCTGAACCTAAAAGCATCATACCCAATTCACCCGCAGTGGAGTGACTGTTCGAAGCGAGTGAGATATTGCAATACAAGTACGTTCAGTACTGTATTTTCTATTAAAGATTTTGGGATGTGGAACGAATCGTCCGAGTTGCCATTATTTCCTATGGGGAAATTCACTTTGATATACGAGCGCTTTGGATTCGCTTCTGGAACAAATTATGCTCGCAAACCAAGGTACCACTGTATATTCTTATTCCCAATTTTGGGTTGAAATTTAATAAGCCACAAAACATTCACTGGTGAAGCACACTTTTACCCTTACTAAATTGTAATTATCTTCCTTCCCGTTTGAATGCATTTTATCTTTGAAAAAAGATACCATGCTTGAAGATTTTTTTTTCTTTAGGTGTCATTGGCTCATGCTCGAGTCCTAGCGACTTGAAGAAGAATCTTTAAGCATGGGGAAGGAAGAGAGTTACAGTTTACATAAGAACAGCCTTACTGGGTCAGACCAATGGTCCATCAAGCCCAATAGCCCGTTCTCACGGTGGCCAATCCAGGTCACTAGTGCCTGGCCAAAACCCAAGGAGTAGCAATATTCTATGCTACCGATCCAGGGCAAGTAGTGGCTTCCCCCCTCAATAACAGACTATTGGCTTTTCCTCCAGGAACCTGTCCAAACCTTTCTTAAATCCAGCTACGCTATCCGCTCTGATCACATCCTCTGGAAATGCGTTCCAGAGCTTAACTATTCTCCGAGTGAAAAAATTTTCTCCTATTGGTTTTAAAAGTATTTCCTTGTAACTTCATCGAGTGTCTCCTAGTCTTTGTCATTTTTGATGGAGTGAAATAATCGATCCACTTGTCTCCTAGTCTTTTGTCATTTTTGATGTAATGAAAAAAAAAAAATCGATCCACTTGTATCCGTTCTACTCCACTCAGGATTTTGTACACTTCAACCATATCTCCCCTCAGCCGTCTCTTTACCAAGGATAAAAGTAAGGGTAAAGGTGTGTTTCACCAATGAATGTTTCGAGGCTTGTTTGAATTTCAACAAACTCTGTTGTAAGACTTTGAAATTGCCATGAAACAAGCTGCTACTGATTGAGAATGTATATTTTATAACCTATGTTTGAAGATTTGTACTATAAATTAGTCTATGAAACATAAAATGTTGAAAATCACAATCAAGTCCCTAAGGCCCAGATTCTGTAACCAGCATCATTGCAGGCGGCCGCCTTAAAAAGCAGCCACCGATCACAAATCAATCACGCAATGACACCAGGTATAGAATCGCGCCTCTGGCAAAGGTAGGGCTGGAAATGTGAATCACGCCTCCTTAGGTGCTTTAGGCCGTCCAACCTCACTTCCGGCATTAGCCATGCCCACTGTGGCATTCGGCAGCCTAAAGCACCTACAGAGGTGCGATTCCAGTGCCAATTTTTTTTTACGCCCCAGTAGGCACCTGGAAACTCAGTTAAAAACATTGTTTCAACTGCATGGTTTTGGTTTTTTGTTTTGTTTTGTTATTTACTGAGTTTGGGAGACTACCGGTGCCGTTTAGAGAATCTGGGCCTAAATGTCTAACTTTTACGAATCTGAGCTTGACTGTCACTGGATTACCAGTATGACTTTAACGCTTCAAGTTTGGAATCAACTATCTAAAGAAGGGGTGCCCAACCCGCGGCCCAGCAAGGTGTTTCATGTGGCCCAGCTTGAGGGCGATGTGGCATTTTGCTAATTTCCGTCCCCTGTTGTTTACCTTCTGGCAGACTCCCTCCTCCTTCTTGTTGCAGTCATTTCTCTGCACAAAACCACGGGCGGCGGCTGAGCCGGAAGCCTTCCCTCTGTCGTTGCTCTGATGTCAGAGAGGCTTCCGGCTCAACCGTGGGACACGCATAGGAGCCGCCACCCGTGGTTTTAGCAGAGAAACGACTATGGCAGTGTGGAGGAGGGAGCCAGCCAGAAGGTAAACACCCGCTGGAGGTAGGCACAGAATGGGAGGGAGGGAGAAGGGCGTGTTGTTTGGACTTAAGAGGGAGAGAGCCCAAACTTTGGACAGATGATGGAAGGAAGGACGCATCAACATGGGACACAGAATGAGGGGAAGGAGGGAGGGGAGCATGATCCATAGGATGGAAGAATGGAGGGAGGGAGGGAAAGATGCTGAGATGAAGGAGGGAATAGAAAGGGAGAATGGTGCACATGGGAAGATGAAGAAAGAGGAAAATTGTTGGGCAAAGAGAGAGGGAGGGAGAGAGAATTATTGGACATGGTGGTGAGACAGGCATGAGGTAGAGATGCATGGGGAAGAGAGAGATGAGAGGAAGTAATGTTGGTGGAGAGGGAACAGTGGGATGGATGGAAAAGAATGCAAGAGGGGCCTCAAGGAGGTAGAGAAGGTGGAAAGACTACTAGGATCCGAGTTACATACAAATTCAACTTAAGAACAGTTTAAAAAATGGAACCCGTTCTTAACCTGGTGACTGCCTATACTGCTCATGTGCGGCCTGTGGTGTGTGGCCTCTAGTGTGCGGCCTATTACTTAGGCTGGGGTAATTTATTAAGATTTGAAGAGGGTGTGAGAGCTGAGTTTGGAGAGCCTTGGTGAACCTAACAACCAATAAAGTGCAAAAATGTCATTTATAATAAATATCCTACAGCTGATTGTGATTGGGCAGGATTTAAAAATGTTTAAATAAATAGATAGATAAATAGCTATAGATATACACATATAGATACATTAGTGAATACCTACATGGAATTACACTTAAACCAAATAAGAGGTCAATAAACCATATCGCCTAGCAAACATTTATTCAATTTTCTATACCATTCTTCCAGGGGAGCGCAAAATGGTTTTACATGAATTCATTCAGGAACTCAAAGCATTTTTCCGTCTGTCTGTCCCAGTGAGCTCGGAATCTATCTAATGTACCTGGGGCAATGGAGGGAGGATTAAGTGACTTGCCCAGGGTCACAAGGACCCACAACTGCAGGGTGCTGAGGCTGTAGCTTTAATCACTGTGCCATATATATCAGGGTAGGAAAAGTCTCCAAGAAATTTATCTTGACCCTAAAGGGAGGGTCAAGAGAAATTTATTATGACCTCCAAGTCTGAAGCTTTTCCTACCCTGATATATTAAGGTGTTTAAGATCTAAAATACCTTGACAGTGGGTAACTTTATTAGGGATATACCTAAGTGGAATACCATGTAATATTTCAAAAAGTGTCTTTTGCTAATTGTTTATGACATCATTTAACACATTTTCAGCCTTCTCTGAAAGCCAGGAGCTGCACTGTTATGAAAAATGTTTTTAGTTGTATAACAAATCTCAGGCCCTCGGGGTTTTGGCATCTGTCAACTGTACTTGCATTGTAAAATGTAAAGGTTACCCTTACACGCAAAAGAGATTTTCAGGAAAGAAGAAAGGCAACTAAATAGTACATTACATTTACATTACATTAGTGACTTCTATTCTGTCTGTACCTTGCAGTTCTAGGTGGATTACAAAAGAGCTAACTGGACATTTCCAGGAACGTTACAATTTTTTTGGGTTACAAATGGTATAAGATAGCTGGATATTTCCAGGGGATCTTGCAGGTTAGATTGTAAGATGACAGGACATTTCTAGGCAATATTACAAATAAGATAACAAATAAGATAGTTGGACATTTCCAGGGGCTTTATATAGTACTTGTGAGAATGGAACATTTGGGAAGGATTAGAGACGAGAAATAAGTCCACCAAAGGGCTGAAAATCCTGAAATCAATGGCTTCTTTCATAGGTCTCGGGCCTGTCTTCTAAGCCAAGAAATATGGGAGTTTCTTACCAGTCCGGAACAGCACGCCAGTCTGTGAATATGCCCCCTGTACACTGAGCTCCACATTCAATGAGATGCCCTGCAAGACTAAGAGAAAAGCAAGTGATAATACGGCAGCTACATGAGCAATTTTCCTCTTTCAAAATATGACTATATTATTACCAAACTGAGTAGACATGGCAGCATTTACAACCACTTCGTTTATGCATATTTTGATATACCGACCATCACAAGTATCTGGTCGGTTTACAATAATAAAAAATAAAAAAATTATTAAAAAGTTTTTCTTGGTTTATTTATCTTTACACATCCAGGGAGGGTGGGGGAGTTGGGTGGTTGGGAGGAATTATTGATAATGATATTTTAGGTAACTTGGTTTCATTTTATATTATTTACTTGGTTCTTATGTTATTACTATATGCAAAATAATTTAATTATTGAAGGATAGTTCTGTTATCTATATAGATATTAGTGTTATGACTGAATGCAATAATATACTGTTCTTCTATTTATATAACACTGTTCTTGTTTAAAAATCAATAAAGAATTTTAAAAAAAAGTTATATATAGAAAGAGAGAGAAAATAAAAAATCTAAATTGAAAATAGGGGGGATAAGGTCGAAACAAAGACTTGATTACGAAGGGTATGAGACAAAAAGGGAAGGGAAAGTTTTTAAATTACACTGTATAAATGGAAATAAAATGAGGGGAGGATAAAACAAGAGGACAAAATGGGGTATCGCTTCCCGCTTTTATTTGGGGACTCAATTGGAATTTTGATAAGCGTCTTTAAAGAGGAATGTCTTAAGGAGTGTTTTAAACTTGTTTAAGGAATTTTCAGAACGAAGGTTCATTGGGTATTTATGCAAACAGGGGAAAGCAACACAAATGCCATAGAGGTAGGCTGCCCATGCTAGCTCCTGGATGACACCTTAATACTAACACCTTATTCTCTCTGTGTACAATCTAATCTGATTAGCTTTTTTGACTGGGTTACTAGACAACTGGACGCCGGAGAGTCACTGGACATGGTATATTTGGGCTTCAGTAAAGCATTTGATAGCGTCCCTCATCGAAGATTACTGAACAAGCTGAAATCAATAGGATTAAGAGACACTAACTACATGGGTTGGGGATTGGCTGAGCGGTAGACTTCAGAAGGTGGTGGTGAACGGTACCCCATCCGAAGCATCGGACGTGATCAATGGAGTGCCGCAGGGCTCGGTCCTGGGCCCGATTCTATTTAACTTATTCATAAGAGATATGACGCAAGGACTTAGAGGAAGGGTATCACTGTTCGCCGATGACGCCAAACTTTGCAACATAGTAGGCAAAAGCTTATTACCTGATAATATGACACACGACCTACTGTTGCTGGAACAATGGTCAACTACTTGGCAGCTAGGTTTCAATGCTAAAAAATGCAAGATAATGCACCTGGGTAAGAGAAACCCGCGTAGAACTTATGTACTAAATGGTGAGACCTTGGTTAGGACCACGGCGGAACGCGACCTAGGGTTGATCATTAGTGAGGACATGAAGGTTGCCAATCAAGTGGAGAAGGCTTCCTCCAGGGCAAGACAAATGATGGGGTGTATCCGCAGAGGTTTCGTCAGCAGGAGACCTGAAATTATGATGCCGTTGTACAGAGCCATGGTGAGGCCTCACTTGAGAGTACTGTGTTCAGTTTTGGAGACCACACTACCGAAAGGACGTGCTGAGGATCGAGTCGGTTCAGCGAACGGCCACCAGGGTCTCAAGGATCTCACGTATGAAGAAAGATTTTAAAAATTGCGGCTGTACTCACTTGAGGAAAGAAGAGAACGGGGAGATATGATTGAAAAATATAAGTACATCACGGGACGCATCGAGTCAGAAGATGATATCTTCTGGCTCATGGGACCCTCGACCACCAGAGGGCATCCGCTGAAGATCAGGGGAGAGAAGTTTCATGACGACTCCAGGAAGTACTTCTTCACCGAAAGAGTAGCGGATCATTGGAACAGACTCCCACTCCAGATGATAAAGGCCAGCAGCGTGACGGATTTTAAGAGAAAATGGGATACTCACGTGGGATCTTTAAGGGAGTAAATTCAGGGGAGGGGATACTTGGAATGGGCAGACTTGGTGGGCTATAGCCCTTTTCTGCTGCTTTTTTCTATGTTTCTATCTTTTTCAACCGGCCTGATGGTTCCACTTCCTCTCTTGAGCACACTACCCGGACCCTTGTCCACGCTCTCGTAACCTCACGCTTAGATTACTGGTCTCCTGCAGTGTCGCCTCTCCCCCTTGCAATCTGTGCAAAAGCTCTGCTGCATCACATCTTCTACCAACCTCGCTACACTCAAGTCACCCCTCTCCTTAAGTCGCTTCACTGGCTCCCTATCCGCCATCGTATACAATTCAAGCTCCTATTGCTGATCTACAAGTGTGCTCATTCTGCTGCCCCTCAATATCTCTCTTCTCTCTCCTTATACATCTCCCAGAGAACTCCGTTCCTCAGTTAAGTCACTCTTAGCGTTACTCTTCTCCTCCACTGCCAATTCCAGACTTCGTTCCTTTCATCTAGCTGCCCTCTATGCCTGGAATAAACTACCTGAGTTTGTTCACCAAGCCCCTTCCCGTGTTTAAAAGGAGACTGAAAGCCCACCTTTTTGATATAGCCTTCAATCCTTAACCCTACTCTGCCCACCATCCCAGCCAGCCGATTAACCGTTCCCCTTAACTGTATCCATGACATCCTGTTTGCCTGTCTTGTCTGTTTAGACTCTTTGAGCAAGGACTGTCTCATTTGTGACTGTACAGCGCTGGTAGCGCTATAGAAATAATTCATAGTAGTAGTATGAAGAGTTTCAGTCTTTAGGAAGCAGAGCTGAGATTGTGATGTCATAATGCCTCATTCCACCAATAAGAGCCAAGCTCATCAGTGATGTCACAATGGCTTGATTGTCCTGTACTCCTCTCTGCCCTCCAATCCCTTAACTGTATCCATGACATCCTGTTTGTCTGTCTTGGCTGTTTAGACAGCAAGCTCTTTCGAGTAGGGACTGTTTTCTTCTTCTTTGTGACTCTGTTCAGCGCTGCATATGCCTGGCAGCGCTATAGAAATAATTAATAGTAGGAGTAGAAAAGGAAGCTGCCCCCCCCCCCAACCATAAGATGAGAGCTAAACCTTGCTGTGCCCTCTCATCACAGCAGCAGGACCCTCCATCTCACGTCCGGTGTTCAGGTGACAACCTTCTGAAAGAAATCTACTGCTAGCCACCGCATCTCTGTTATGCTGCACCTCCTGCAAGGAGAGGTCACCCACAAAAAAAAACCACACACACACACGTCTCCTCATCCTCCCATCCACCTTTGATTCCTGAGGGATACTCCTTGTGCTGCGCACTTATGCCTGTGACAGACATGAAACAGGCAACAGGACTTAAACCTAGCTATCCATGGGTCAAATATACTAATGGAGAGTAAAATGTTAAAGAGAGGTATACCTCCAAGACAGGTGGGCATAATTTATAAAGATTAAGACATAAGAGTTGCCTGACTGGGTCAAACCGAGGGTCCATCTTTTCTAGTAATCCTGTTTCCAACAGTGGCCAGGCTAGGTCACAAGTAGTTTCAAGTTTATTTTTAACTTATTGAATCGCTTAATTTAATTTGCTAAGCGATTTACAAATAAAAATAATAATAATAAAAAAAAGAAAGGTGTACACATTAGCTTATTTATAATAGATTACATAAGTTTGACATACTGACATATAAACTAACAGATACATAAGGGAAAAAAGGGCAGAACTACAATTGTATTAATAAAGCATAAAAGGAAACATGAATGGTAAAAACAACAGGTAAGGGGAATAAGATAAAAAAAAAAAAGAAGGTAATCATTAAATATGATTATAAGTTAAAAGCATCTTTAAAAAGGAAGCTCTTCAGAATGCCTTTAAAATGTTTTAGGTCATTTTCCTCTCTTAGATACTGAGGCAAGGTGTTCCATAAATGTGGGGCCATTACAGAGAAAATATCATGACGACAAGTTCCAACAGGCTGAGTCCCCAAAAGTTCCAATAAGCTGAGTCCCCAAAAGTCCCAACAGGCTGAGTCCCCAAAAGTTCCAACAGGCTGAGTCCCCAAAAGTTCCAACAGGCTGAGTCCCCAAAAGTAGCACAATTCCATACCACTTAAGCTCAGGGTTAAGCAGTGGCTTTCCCAAGGTCCACCTTAATAACATTTATGAAAAGGAACTCTTCAGGACATGTTTGGGGGTCCAAATGGCTTTTCAAAACCTGGCACTTTGTCCGGGCTTCGAACAGCCTCTAGCGCCGAGCGACGGCGGGACAGAATCTGCGCGTGCGCAGATGCAACGCGGTGACGTCACGCATCATTGCGTCACATCGGTGCATGCGCAGATGCTGTCCCGACGAGCAAATAGGTCGAGGGGGGCAGAGCGTGACACAGGCGGAACGGGGGCATGGCCAGGGCCATGGGTCCGGATTTTCGTTTACGAAAATCTGGTAACCCTTCTGCGAGGTGCTCAGAACAGAGCCCGTGCGCTGATTAGATCAGAGCGAGTACAGACCGTGGTGACTTCCTTTTATGGCACACATGATCAGGCCCAAATAATAATAATAATAATAATTTTATTCTTATATACCGCCATACCCAGCGAGTTCTAGGCGGTTCACATCAATTAGATTAGGATCCGCGTTGACATGCAGATTTACAACAATTTATCAGATTTACAACAAATTTAACCGAACTTGACAGATGATGAAGGAAGAGGGTAGAAGATAGGGAAGAGAGAAGCTATCATGAAGGAGGAGAAGAGCAGGGCGAGGTGTTATTGCTGGAGGGGGGGACGGTTAAGGGTCTTGTTTGCTGAATAGGTAAGTTTTGAGCAATTTTCTGAAGCCAAGGTAAGTGGGGGCCTCGAGTATCATTTGGGCTAGCCATGGGTTCAGCCATGGGAAGGCGAAGGTTTTGTCTAGGAATCTTTTGAGATGACAAAGTTTTAGCGAAGGGAAGGCGAACAGCTGAATTCTGCGGGATTTCTTGTTGGTGCAATAAAGGTTAAAGTGGGAATTGATGTATCTTGGCGATGAACCATTTACCGATTTGTAGCAGAAGCATGCGAACTTGAAAAGAACTCTGGATTCGAATGGCAGCCAGTGAAAGGAACACCGGTCCTATATTTATTGCTCTAGCAAACTAGCCAAGGCCTCACCGAAGGGGTTACTAAAATTGTTAACTCCTCGCTTGTGGAAAGGTAGCTGCTAAGAACACTAAAAAGATCCGTGGCGTGCCCCCTACTGAAAATGAGCTGCCTTGATTAGAACAAGGTCGAAAATTTCTGACCAGTCTCCAACGTTCCTTTCTTGGCAAAACTTATAGAACAGTCAGTCTGCATTCAACTCAGTGACTGGCTATTTGAAAATAATTGGCTAGACCTCTATCAATCTGGCTTCAGACCTGGGTATGGAACAGAGACAGTTCTTGGGTCCCTTCCTGATGATCTGCATGACAAGGGATCTGCCTCGATACTGGTATTACTAGATTTCTCAGCAGCCTTTGTCCTATATTATTCTTCTAGCAAAGAAAAGCTACAGATATAGCAATGAACAGGACCCCCTCCCCCATCAAGACCCTCCCAACTGACCCTCCCTCCCAAAAGGGACTACCAATCATTTCTCCTCCCTTTGATCCCTCCCTCCACCCCCCCCCCCCCCCCGGGTCTATCTTCACTTATCCCTGGTGGTCCAGTGGGTCTCAAGGCAGGCACAATTTCCGGTTACTCCTACCCTTTCTGGCCCTGGGTTCAAACTGGTACCAGACACCTAGCAGTAACCACCGTATGCCACTAGGTTTCAAGTTGCTGTATAAGAGGAGGAGAGTTTTGATCAGGGGAATAGGACAGCACAAACGGCACCTTTAAAATGCTGGCTGGGAGCATTGGGCCACGGCTTTGAAGCCCAATAATCCTGGGATGGTAGAATAACTGTTTGCAAGTATGCTCACAAGCAGCGTTAATGATACACTATGGGAAGCAGTAATCTGCGAAACTCAGCTACCACCAGGTGGCGATTAATGTGAGGTATATTAAGCTGCAGTAAAACCCCCAACCATTTACCACACCTTGATAACTACCCCCCTAAGTTGCTGAAACATTATTGCAATGCGATTTCAATCTAGTTAGGTATCAACATAACAAGGTAATTTACCTGCCAGCTGCTAACAGATCAAATTCATGCCTCTTCCAGCCAAACTAAAATAAAATAATGGAAAAAACATGTAAGTTAGTATAGGAATGCGTCAGTAAAAGGGAGCAGATACACAGAGCAATTTTCAAAGACCATTTATCTTTATAAATCAGCTGTCTGAAAATTCTACATGCAGTATGCAGGTAAGTTACTTCTGCATACAGTTCAAACACCTCTTACTGATTTACAAGTGCAGTTCCTTAGTATCTCTTCTCTGTCCCTACACTCCTCCATGTGAACTCCATTCATTGGCAAAGCCCTTCGTATCTGTACCCGTCTCCTCTACTGCCAACTAGAGAGCTGCACGGGAACGGGGACGACGGGAATCCCGCGGGACCCGCGGGCATCCCGCGGGTTCCCCCTTTGGGTCACGGGGATCCCGTGGGGACGCCCCCTAGGGTCGCGGGGATCCCGTGGGGACGCCCCCTAGGGTCGCGGGGATCCCGTGGGGACGCCCCCTAGGGTCGCGGGGATCCCGCGGGGCTGGATGTACTCAGTCGCGCAGCTCTTCTCCCTACCTTCTCTGCTTGCAGCACAGAGCCGAACGGAAGTCTTCCCGACGTCGGAGGGGAGGGAGGGCTTAAACAAAGCTGGATGTACTCAGTCGCGCGGCTCTTCTCCCTACCTTCTCTGCTTGCAGCACAGAGCCGAACGGAAGTCTTCCCGACGTCAGCGCTGACGTCGGAGGGGAGGGAGGGCTTAAACAAAGCTGGATGTACTCAGTCGCGCGGCTCTTCTCCCTACCTTCTCTGCTTGCAGCACAGAGCCGAACGGAAGTCTTCCCGACGTCAGCGCTGACGTCGGGAAGACTTCCGTTTGGCTCTATGCTGCAGTGCAGGCAGTGCAGGTAAGGAGGAGAGTAGCCTCGCGGTTCGAGTGGCTACCAAGGGAGGGGGCGGTCCGCCCCGCCACACCCCGCCCCGGTTGCAGCACAGCCGGCCAGGTCCCCTTACTTTTGTGGCACTTCCCCGACCGACCGACAACAGCCCCGGTCCGACAATCCTCCCTGCCCTGTAGCCGCGAATCTAAATTATCTTCTTACAGCAGCTGTAATAAGGTAATTTAGATTCGCAGTTAAGGGCAGGGAGGTTTGTCGGACCGGGGCTGTTGTCAGTCGGTCGGGGAAGTGCCACAAAAGTAAGGGGACCTGGCCGGCTGTACTGCACCCGGGGCGGTAGAGAAGGAGTGGGGAGAAGGACACTGAAAGGCCATGGGGAAGACGGGAGGAGGAGGGGGGGAAGGACTCTGAAAGCACTTGAAGACAGAGGAGGGAGAAGGACGCTGAAAGCACATGGGGACTACAAAGGGGTGGAGAAGGACGCTGAAAGGCCATGGGAAGGGCGGGGGGGGGGGGGAAGGACTCTGAAAGCACTTGTGGAAGACAGAGGGGGGGGAAGGATGCTGAAAGCACATGGGGAAGACAAAGGGGTGGAGAAGGACGCTGAAAGGACATGGGGAAGACAAAGGGGTGGAGAAGGACGCTGAAAGGCCATGGGAAGGGCGGGGGCGGGGGGGGGGGAAGGACTCTGAAAGCACTTGTGGAAGACAGAGGGGGGAGAAGGATGCTGAAAGCACATGGGGAAGACAAAGGGGTGGAGAAGGATGCTGAAAGCACATGGGGAAGACAAAGGGGTGGAGAAGGACGCTGAAAGGACATGGGGAAGACGGGGGGGGGTGGAGAAGGACGCTGAAAGGCCATGGGGAAGACAGAGAGGGAGAAGGACGCTGAAAGGACATGGGGAAGCAGAGGGGGGAGAAGGACACTGAAAGCACATGAGGAAGACAGAGGGGGGGAGAAGGACGCTGACAGGACATGGGGAAGATGGGGGGAGAAGGACGCTGAAAGGAAATGGGGAAGAGAGAGTAGGGAGAAGACACTGGCAGGGAAGAAGACAGATGCCAGACTATGGGGGAGCGGAGAGAAGAAGATGGGTGCCAGACCAATTTGGAAGGGGGAAGAAAGGGAGAGGCACAGTAACAGAGCAAATGGAAGATGCAGAAGGAAGAGAGACAGTGGATCGAAGGAATTGAATGAGAACATGAGGAAAGCAGAAACCAGGCAACAAAGGTAGGAAAAGAATTATATTTCTTTTTTTTTATTTTGCTTCAGGATAAAGTAGTATATTAGTTGTGTTGATACAAATTTATAAACATTAGAGGCTCTGGTAGAAACCCATTTGCAAAGTATGTATTCTTCCCAATTAATATTTTCAAATTAATAAAGTCTTTTTGCTTATTTGTAAATGGGTTTCTACCAGAGCCTTTAATTCAGTAGCATAATTAAATGAAATAACTATTTCTGAAGTTTATATGGACGGGCGGGGACGGAGGGGATTCCTCGCGGGGACGGGTGGGGACGGAGGGGATTCCTCGCGGGGACGGGTGGGGACGGAGGGATTCCTCACGGGGACGGGTGGGGACGGGTGGGATTCCTCACGGGGACGGGTGGGACTTTGGCGGGGACGGGTGGGGACGGAGGGATTCCTCACGGGGACGGGTGGGGACTCCTCACGGGGACGGGTGGGACTTTGGCGGGGACGGGTGGGGACGGAGGGATTCCTCACGGGGACGGGTGGGGACGGGTGGGATTCCTCACGGGGACGGGTGGGACTTTGGCGGGGACGGGTGGGGACGGAGGGATTCCTCACGGGGACGGGTGGGGACGGGTGGGATTCCTCACGGGGACGGGTGGGACTTTGGCGGGGACGGGTGGGGACGGGTGGGATTTCTGTCCCCGCGCAACTCTCTACTGCCAACTCCAGACTACTTTCCTTCTCTCTTGCTGCATCACGCGCCTGGAACAAACTGCCCGAGTCATTACATCAAGCTCCGCCCCCTGGCAGTATTCAAATCCTGTCTAAAAGCCCATTTTTTCCGAGTTTGCTTTTAACTCCTAACCCCACTCACTTGTAAAGCACCCATGCCTGAGAAACTCCCTAACCCCTTACTTGTCCTGTTTGTCCGTTGACTAGATTGTAAGCCCTACCAAGAAGGAATTCTAGGAGCCGTCGGATCTGTTACCACCGCGACCAGCACTAAAAACCATGCTACAGTTTTGAAAAAAGGGGAGGGGGGAGGTAGCTGACTATTTTCTCTTCTGACTACTGGCATAAGGGCTAATGGACTCATAATCAGAGTAATGCTAGCATTAAGCAGTGGATTTTCCTCAGACAAATATCCCCTTATTCTTGACCCTTGAAAAAGCCTAAGACGGAGGCGAAACGGGTCCCGTCGGGGATGGGGAGTGATACAGCAGTTACTGAGCGCTAGCAGACATAGATTAAGGTAAGTCCCACTATGGTTGTGGAGTAATTCTAAAGACTAACAGTTTTACATATTTAAATGATATATAAGTTATTAAGTTAATCAGAGCTAAATAAGAAGCTTGAACTATAAAACAAAAAATATATATTTAAAAATTATAAGTGAAAAATAGTGAATTATCCGGAGGTTTTTTGGTCAATGATAGACACTGGAACCCATGTAAACACGAACGTAAATTATCCATAGTGGAGGGTTCGTGGGGTTACTGAGACCTTTTTCCTCCATTTTAATTTCCTATCTTTGGCTTACACCAAGAGATTTTTGTGTGTTTAGGGTTTTCAACTATTGATTACCTCTGGGTCCTCTACTCATGAGTTATAAGGGCTAATAGCCCCATCTCGGCATCAAGGACTCATCACTTCTTGGACAAACAATGCAAATTTTTCTCTGCCAACTAAAGTCAAATAGAATCAATCTCAGGTTTCCACTGTATTCCATCTTAGAAAGTGCTTAGAAAGTTACACCATCAGAGTTGAATTTCTACTGGAAACACATTAATAGTTCCCCAACGCCCTCACCAATTAAGCATCCTGGGTGGATTGCATACCTCCTCTGTTATCCTCACATTCCCAGAGCCAGGTGAAACCCAAGGGATAAGCATATTATTGAGGATTAAATCTAGCTTCATCAACATTTGTCAAACTGGTTTGAAGATCAAATATAAAGACAAGCTACACCTTGCTCCAGTCTTATAAAGCCCTCTAGGTCAGGTAAAGATTATGGCAGGAATCTAACTCACTTCTGCACACACCCACTTAATCGCCTTCAGAATAAGATTACATTCATTAGGTAGGGTTTGCAGTCCTCTCATTTTTACATTATTTTTCTCACTCAAAGACATACACATACCCTGGCTGCAGCAGTATAACATCCTATATAATAAAACCCTAGCCACGCATGCGCACTCCTACTTGTGTGTTTCAGTTTCCCTGATCTGTGAGATGTAGATCCGTGGCCATAGGAGTGCGCAAACGCGAGTCCCCAGCCTTACTGCTTCCCAGCACCTACCTACAAAGGACTGGCCGCCAGCGTTGGACTCCCTGCTCTACAGATCGCGGTGTCAGCTCCTCTCATGAGCCGCACCAGCGTCGGAGAAGGCTTCCAATGCTGGTGGGGATCATGAGGAGCCGCTGCGACACTCGCCCGGAGCAGGCCAGACCGTGGGGCGGGCAGGGACGCGCCGACAAAAAGAGACTCCAGCCGCTCACCGCTCAATGGGACCAGGCAGGCAGCCACGCGAGGGAGGGAAACAAAATGGAAAAAAAAGGTAACGTGCAGAGAGAAGCTGGGCCTGCCTGCAGGAAATGCGATAAGGGAAGGGGGGGCCCTTGGAGCAGGCTAGACCGTGGGAGGAAAGGGGGAGGGGCCAAAAGGAGCAGGCCACATCGTGGTAAGAGTAGGAAAGGGGATGTGGGGGAAAATGCTGCTACTGCTGCACAGGGACCTGGAGGGGAAGGGAAATACCTGCTGCTGCTGCACAGGGAAATGCAGGGTAGAATGACAGACAGCAGGAGGGAGGGAGACAGAAACAAAGGAGGAAAGACAAAGGGGCAGGGAGAGGGACAGAAAGACAGAGAAAGGGGGCCAGGGAGAGAGAGAGACAGTGGGAGGGAGAGAGACAGAAAGACAGACAAGACATATATTCTAGCACCCGTTAATGTAACAGGCTTAATGACTAGTAGTAACATAAATGATGTCAGATAAAAGACCTGAATGGTCCATTCCCTCTGCCCAATAGTTACACATTATAAATTCATGATTAAATTGAATTGTCTTTTTTTCTTTGATATTACTAGGTCATGGACCATAGAAGTCTGCCCGGTACTGTGCTTAGGCTCTTTTGCCGTCAAAGCTCACTCCAGCCTATCTGAACCTTCTCATCATTTGTGAGCTACAGACTGTAAAAGTCTGCCCAGTCCTGTCCTCATGTTCCAGATCACTGGAGTTCCCGTCAAAGCTCTCCCCAGACCATCCTAAACCATCCTGCCATATACAGAAGGCACAAACCATGCAAGTTTGCCCAGCACTGGCCCTAGTTCTTCAATTTATACCATTCATTTTCTAATTAGAGATCCTCTGCATTCATCCCAAGCTTTTTTTTAATTCCACCACCGCCTACAGTGATGAATTTTATCAGTGATTTAAGAGCCTTTAACTAATGATGCAATGAGAGTCCCACATTAAATTTTTCATAAAAACCAAAGGCCAGAGTGCATCACATGAAGTGAAATCCAAAGCACTATAAAATTTGTTTTCTCAGATCATCCAATATTGAAAAGCAGTATCTGGTTTTTATTTTTTATGATCAATTTTTAAAACCAAGGAGAGCAATCCCTAATTAGCAGAGCTCTAGCAACAGAACATGAGAAGGATGAGTGTAGAGAACTTGACAATCATGATATAGTACTAGCGCCACCATGTGGTGACAGCTCAGATGGTCTGTTTTTGAGCCCTATTTGCTAAAGATAGTTGCATTAAAGTGGAAAACTAGAAAAAATGTTCAATGACATACTTGCTCATATGCAAGTAATTCTTTTTTTATAAATATTCAAAAAGTTTTTATTGAGGACGTCACAAAAACCAACAAACAGTACAGTACCCCCTCCGAATCCATGGTTTCAGTACCCATAGATTCGGTTATTCGCGATTTTTGCCCGGTGGTTTGTAATAACAGAAACGCTACATCCCGAACCTTCCACAGTCTTTATCTGATGGTCTAGCGACAACACGAGGCAGGATATGATTTTTAGGCCTGGCTTCTGCTCCTTGCAGCAATTCTTGCTGGACACACTAGGACAAATTCTATAAACAGCATCCCGATTGTAGACAGAGGTAGGTGTCCTTTCGCTGTCTAACCAGCCAATCAGGATGCATATTAAAAAAAAACAACACCCTGAGGAGGATCACCTACATTGTAGGTGTTTTTACGATCCTAGGGATTCGCATAGGGCTGATTAAGCTCGCCCAAGGCTTGGCATGGTTTCGCTCGGAAGTGGTCTTAGGTGACCTTAGGCGGCCCTAGGCGTCTCTCTAGGGCTGTGATAGACACTTGAAATGTGAGCCAGCAAAATGCCGGTCTACATTTCAAATAGACACAGCTGCTGATCTGATCGCGGCAAGGGAATCTCCCTGTTGCGATCAGTTTATCGGCTGCGGAAGGAAACCTGACCCTACCCCCCCCCCCCCCCCGCGAAGACTACCTACAAGAGGGATGCCCAGTCCCTCCTGCCGGAACCCCCGAAGCTACCCCCCACCCCCGAATGTCTGCGGCAAGAGGAGTACCAAATTCCTCATGCTGCACCCCCACCCCCAAGACATCCACCGGCAGAAGGGATGCCCGGTTCCTCCTGCCAAACCCCCCCCCCCCGAAACATTCCCCGGCAAGAGGCATGCCCAATCCCATCTGCTGGAAACCCCCCACCTCACTAGATCCCTTAGGCCAGTGTTTCTCAACTCAGTCCTGGAGTACCCCTTTGACGGTCAGGTTTTCAGGATATTCACAATAAATATATATGAAATACATTTGCATATAATGGAGGCAGTGTATGCAAATCAAGTTTATGCATATTCATTGTGGATATCCTGAAAACCTGACTGTCAAAGGGGTACTCCAGGACCGAGTTGAGAAACATTGCCTTAGGCCACTCCCAAGGGGGTTGGTCTAAGGGATATGACCAATAGGAATCAGGCCATTCCCAGTGCATCCCAGAATGCACTGGGAGAGAGGCCTAAGATTCTGGTTGGCCCAGGTGCCTAAGGTCCTTCCTATGTGCCCCCCTAAGTGCCTGGGTCAATCAGGGCCTTAGAATCCCTCCCCAGTGCATCCCACAATGCACCAGGAAGGGGAAGGCCTCCCATTTTGTAGGAGGCAGGCCTGCCAGCCAGATAGTCATCCTTCTGGCCGGCCTAAAAAAAAAGGTACTGCTGGGGTCCGGGGGTTTCCGGCAGGAGGGACTGAACATCCCTCCTGCTCCTGCCAAGGGATGTCTGGTGGGGGGGGGAGGTTCCTGCAGGAGGGACTGGGCATCCCTCCTGCCGCGGGATGTCTCAGGGATGGGAGGGTGGCTTCAAGGGTACCGGAAGGAGAGACTGGGCATCTTTCCTGCCAGTAGTCTTCGTGGAGAGGACGAGTTCCCTGCCACGGCCGCTATACTGATCACAGCAGGGAGATTCTTTTGCTGCGATTAGCTCAGTGGCAACCCGATAAACCTGCGCCTGTGACATGGACGCCAGTTAGAGAATCGTGGTGTTAGGCAGGCTTAGGTGTCTAACCGTGAGGACAGACGCAACTTTATATAGGAAGCCCATGAGCGATTCTCAAAAGCCACTTAGGTGGCTTCTGAGACCGGGCATCCTATACAGAATCTGGCCCACTGTAAAAGTTATGTTGCATTACAAGGTAATGTACTTAGGGCCCACAGGCAGGGGGTGAAGAAATACCATGGAACAGACAGCCTCTGATGATGCAGAGCCAGATGAATTCAATATTTCCTTTGTATCTTATGAGGAAAATGCTTAGTACATAAGGCACTAAAAGGTCCAGTCTTGGGAATGTATACTTCAAGGCCTTAGCTGGCGAGTGGCACCATGGATCACCTAAAGTAATTATAAAAGGAAAGCACAGTGGGAAAACAAAAATGGAAAACTACACAGAAAATCCCCCTTCCCAGAGTTGTCAAGGGGGTTGACCCACTCAACGGGAAATTCAGGGTCAGCCCCCAGCCTGTCCCACCCATCGCTCAGCCCCTAGCACAGCCGATTAGCAGTAGAGAATGACAAGGTGCCAAAATTCATCACTATTCCCGTCCCCGAGGATAACCGTGGGAAACAATCCCATGTCATTCTTTAGTGTCTAGCTCAACCTCAGTACTTCTACACCAGCATTCTTCAGGATATCTTGTTTCATGAGTAAATCAAGGAAAAATTTTAGTTGTTTACCTGCAATTACATCACTTTCTTTTCCAGAGATAAATAATAAAAAAAGATTTGACATAGATATGTGAACATTTCTTAAGAAAGAACGGAATATTTCATGGGGTGTTCTAATTTTTTCACATGACTGTATCATGTTTTAGCTTTTTGAATGTAAACCTATTCCACCTCTGTGGAAAATGAAAAAATTTATCTTTACATGAAAAGTTGATTTTTCACTCGTGCATCTAAAATAAGACTTAGCAGGTTTTGGATTACCTTGAATTACTCTAAAAATTTTAGAATTTAAGAGCTCCTTTTACAAAGCTGCGCTAGCGGTTTGCGCGCGCTACAATGCCGCATGCGCTAGATGCTAACGCCTCCATAGAGCTGGCGTTAGTTTTTCCACGTAGTGCGGGGGTTAGCGCGCGCTAAAAACGCTACTGCAGCTTAGTAAAAGGAGCCCTAAGATATACATAGGGGTCTTTTTATTAAGGCGCGCTAACCAATTTAGCACACGTTAAATGGTAAGGTGTCCATTATATTGCTATGGGCACCTTAGCATTTAGCGTGCTTTAAGTCAGTTAGCACGCTTTAATAATAGGACCCCTGTGCTGCATTACACCGAGAACCAGTTCAATACAGCAGGCAGCAAGCACCGACTCCGGAAATAAAACACAAATGGTTTCTTTAACAAACTACATTTCTGAAGAACTGACTTTCACTTACGGAATGAATAAGAGGCCCCAGCACAATGGCACTATCAACACACCGCCCGGTTACAACAATATCAGCACCGAGATCCAAGGCCCTGCTGATTGGTCTTGCTCTAGGGAAAGAGAAGAGAAGATCTTTTAGCACGTTCATTTTAGCATCATCTTGTTACCCACCCTCTTGGTTTACTCCTTTCCCCTTTCCTTTTATTTTATGCTGTATCCTCTAATCGTTTATCCCCTTTGTGTCAAGTATGTCCGTCTATTACTACTACTACTTATCACTTTTCTGCTGAAAGACGTACGTAGCGCTAATTTAGACTTTTCCCTCCAGACAGATTTTTATTTCAACCTCCTCTCCCCTCCAAATGTATTTTAACATATAAAACAGATGTCTGCAGATAAAGGGCATCTCCAGTCATCACTTGATTGTGACAAATTTATTTATTTAGTCATTTATTTAGAACAGGGGTGTCCAACATGCGGCCCCGTGAAGTATTTTGTGCGGCCCCGGTCGAGAGCGATGCAGTGTTTTCCTCTGCTGCCCCCGGGTGTTTACCATCTTGCCGGCTTCATCCTCTGTCTTGCTGCAGCGTTTGCGCGGCCCCAGAAACATTTTATTTTGGCCAATGCGGCCCAGGGAAGCCAAAAGGTTGGACACCCCTGATTTAGACCATCCTCCCAAAGAAGCCCAGAATGGGTTACAAGAGTACATCCATAGTATGGGTCGGACATATTTCGGTGAGCCTCACTGGCTTCAGTGGCCATTTGGACGATTACAAAGCTTCATGGTAAGACATGTGGAGCTGCTGGGTAATGGATTCAATATGGGACCCTCTCTGCTTAGCTACCCATAGTAAATGATGGCAAAACCCTATTGTTTATACCATAATTATCACAGCTCTATTAATAATTAAATATTAATTGTAAGTAAAGTGCTCAGAACCTTCAACCAAAATTGTTCAGTGATGTCACCAAACATCATTGCCTTTACTGTCCCAATACCTTCCTTTTCTTATCTCACTGATGTTACAATGGGCTCCTTTTACTAAGGTGCGCTAACGTTTTTAGCACGCGCTAAACGAAAAATACTAACGCAAGCTCTACGGAGGCGTTGGCGTAGAGCGCGTGTGGCCGTTGTAGCGCGTGCTAAAACCGCTAGCGCACCTCAGTAAAAGGAGCCCAAAGTGAAATAAACTCAGAAACAATGAATAAGACAAGAACAAACTTCTCTTTGGATGTTGTTGGGAAGGCTAGGTGAAATCATTCTTGGCGGCCATAGACTGAAACTTGTGAGTGTGCTAAGTGCTCATTCGTGAATGCAGCAAATGCCATTTAAATAAAATACCCCCCCCCCCCCCGACTCGAGTTTCGCACTCTTCCTCAGGAGGGGGGTCACTGTCAAATAAATACACACACACACACACAAAAAAAATATATATATATATGCTAAATATCCGTTTACTCTTAGGGCTCCTTTTACGAAGGTGCGCTATGGTTTTTAGTACACGCACAAAGTTACCGTGCGGTAGCTGAAAATCTACCACCTCCTAAAAAGGAGGCGGTAGTGGCTAGCATGCACGAGAATTTAATGCGCGCTATTGCGCTCGTTAAGGCCCTAGTGCACCTTTGTAAAAGGAGCCCTTAATGTTACCATCACTAATACAATTCCCAACTCATACTTAAATTATCATGAGATGAATCATAGTTGTAGAATTATATTTTGATTCATCTCGTGATAATTTAAGTATGAGTTGGGAATTGTATTAGTGATGGTAACATTAAGGACTCCTTTTATCAAGCCGCGCTAGCGGGATTAACACCCTTTGGGTTAATTTGGCCAGAGGGAAGGACAAATTACATTACATTACATTAGGGATTTCTATTCCGCCATTACCTTGCGGTTCAAGGCGGATTACAAAAGATTAATAAAAACGGTGTTACAATGGGAGAACTATTGATTAGCTAGAGAGGTAGGTAGTAGATCTTTTAAACATTTCACGGGTTGTTAAGGATAAGGTGGTTTGAAAAAGAATTAAGAAGGGGGTCACAATGGAAGTTCTGTTGTTATTACTAGTGAAGTAAAGGGTAGATCAAATGCTTGTATCTTGGCGTAATTTACAGACCCCCAAGACAACATGATGACCTGGATATGGAAATAATCAGTGATATAGAAAATATCACCTTGCGTGGGGACACAGTAGTGTTAGGTGACTTCAACATGCCTGATGTGAATTGGGATACACTTACCTATGCTTCCGGCAGCAGCAGGAGGCTATTAAACTCTATGAAGGGAGCTGGTCTCAAGCAACTGGTGCTGGACCCAACAAGGGATCAGGCAATACTGGACCTATTACTTACCAATGGAGAAAGTGTCAGGGAAGTCTCGGTGGGCGACACATTGGCCTCCAGTGACCACAACATGGTATGGTTCAATCTTAGGAAAGGTTTCACTAAACCTACCACACTGACCAGGGTCCTCAAATTCAAGGACACAAACTTCCAGGACATGGGATCCTTTGTTCACCAGGCACTACAAGGACAAGCAGAAACCGATAGCGTGGAAGAAATGTGGTCGACTTTGAAAGCCACCATACAGGAAGCGACAAACCGCTATGTTAAATTAGTAAGTAAACGGCGAAGGAACAATAAGCCGAAGTGGTTCACTGCGGAGATCTCAGCCCTTATCAAGGAGAAGAAAAAAGCATTCATCTCTTACAAACAATCGGGGAAACAGGTCTCTAGAGCAGACTACTTGACCAAATCAAAAGCCGTCAAAACGGCAGTCAGGGAGGCTAAGTTCCACATGGAGGAGTCTCTGGCAAAAAACATCCAGAAGGGAGATAAATCCTTCTTTAGGTATATCAGTGACAGAAGTAAAAACTCAGGCGGGATTGTACATCTTAGGAAACCAGACGGAGTCTATGTGGAAAAGGATTTGGAAAAAGCCCAACTATTAAATGAACACTTCAGCTCAGTCTTCACCCGAGAAGCGCCGGGTCTTGGCCCTCAGCTACAGACAAGGGTTGACTCAGTTGACCCGTTTAGTAACTACGAGTTTACGCCCAGCACTGTCTACAGTGAGCTATCAAGGCAATGGGGCCTGACAACCTACACCCCAGGGTGCTAAGGGAGCTGTGTGATGTCCTGGCAGAGCCACTGTCCAAGGTCTTCAACCTCTCCCTTAGGAAAGGCAGCGTCCCATCGGACTGGAGGACAGCTAACGTCATTCCACTCCACAAGAAAGGCTCCAAGATGGAGACAGCAAACTACAGACCAGTGAGTCTAACATCGATAGTGAGCAAACTAATGGAAACTCTAATCAAACACCAATTGGATAAGATCCTGGATGAGGAGAATCTACGGGATCCCCGTCAGCATGGATTTACTAAAGGGAGATCGTGCCAATCCAACCTGATCAGCTTCTTTGATTGGTTGACGGGGAAGCTAGATATTGGGGAGTCCCTGGACATCGTGTACCTGGACTTTAGCAAAGCATTCGATAGCGTACCACACCGCAGGTTGCTGAGCAAGATGAGTTCTATAGGATTAGGTGACACATTAACGAAATGGGTTGAGAACTGGCTTGGGGGTAGACTTCAAAGGGTGGTGGTGAATGGCACACCCTCTGAAATGACAGAGGTGATCAGTGGAGTGCCACAGGGCTCAGTCTTGGGCCCAATCCTATTCAACATCTTTATAAGGGACTTGGCAGAAGGGCTTCGGGGTAAAATAACATTATTCGCCGATGACGCCAAACTAAGTAATGTAGTGGGCAAATGCACAATAGATGATGTTTCAATGCCCGACAACATGATGCACGACTTACTCCTACTGGAGCGCTGGTCTAGGTCCTGGCAACTCAGCTTCAATGCCAAAAAATGCAAAGTTATGCACCTGGGCAGCCAAAATCCATGCAAGATCCCTTAATGGCGAGATCCTTACAAGAACGGTAGCAGAACGCGACTTAGGGGTGATCGTCAACGAGGACATGAAGGCTGCCAATCAAGTGGAGCAAGCTTCATCCAAATCAAGACAAGTCATAGGTTGCATATGCAGGGGTTTCGTCAGCCGTAAGCCGGAAGTCATTATGCCATTGTATAGATCCATGGTGAGGCCCCATCTGGAATACTGTGTGCAATTCTGGAGGCCGCATTATTGCAAGGATGTGCTGAGACTGGAGTCGGTTCAGAGAATGGCCACCCGGATGGTCTCGGGACTCAACGATCTCCCATACGAGGAACGGCTAGACAAATTGCAGCTATACTCACTCGAGGAGCGCAGAGAGAGGGGGGACATGATCGAGACGTTCAAGTATCTCATGGGCCGCATAGAGGCGGAGGAAGATATCTTCCTTTTCAAGGGTCCCACGACAACAAGAGGGTATCCGTGGAAAATTAGGGGAGGGAAACTACGAGCTGACACCAGGAAATTCTTTTTCACAGAAAGGGTGATTGCTGGAATAGTCTTCCACTGCATGTGATCGAGGCCAGCAGCGTGCCTGATTTTAAGGCCAAATGGGATCATCACATGGGATCTATTCACAGGGCGAAGGTAGGGGAGAGACATTAGGGTGGGCAGACTAGATGGGCCGTGGCCCTTATCTGCCGTCAATTTCTATGTTTCTATGACTTTTCATCACGTGCTAACCCCCGCGCTGGCCAAAAACTACCACCTGCTCAAGAGGAGGCGGTAGCGGCTAGCGCAGCCGGCGGTTTAATGAATGTTATTACGCGCGTTAAACCTCTAGCGCGGCTTGATAAAAGGAGCCCTAAGAGTAAACGGATATTTAGCATATATATATATATATATTTTTTTGTATTTATTGACAGTGACCCCTCCTGAGGAAGAGTGTGAAACTCGAGTCAGGGGGCCATTTTATTTAAATGGCATTTGCTGCATTCACGTATGAGCACTAGCACACTCACAAGTTTCAGTCTATGGCCGACAAGTGTACGAGGGTCATTTCATAAATAGAAACATAGAAACATAGAAGATGACGGTAGAAAAGGGTCATGGCCCATCAAGTCTGCCCACTCTAATGACCCACCCCCTGACTTTACTCCCCTAGAGATCCCACGTGAATGTCCCATTTTCTTTTAAAGTCCGACACGCTGTTGGCCCCAATCACTTGCAAAGGAAGTTCGTTCCAATGATCGACCACTCTTTCGGTGAAGAAGTACTTTCTGGAATCACCATGAAACTTCCCTCCCCTGATTTTCAGCGGATGCCCTCTGGTGTTCGAGGGGCCTATAAGACAGAAGACATCATCTTCTACCTTGATACGGCCCGTGATATATTTAAACGTCTCAATCATATCTCCCCTCTCTCTTCGTTCCTCAAGTGAATACAGCTGCAATTTATTTAGCCGCTCCTCATATGTGAAATCCTTGAGCCCCAAGATCATCCTGGTAGCCATTCGCTGGACCGACTCAACTCTCAGCACATCTTTCCGGTAGTGTGGTCTCCAGAATTGAACACAATACTCCAAATGAGGTCTCACCATGGATCTGTACAACAGCATTATGCACACTATTTTTTTAAAATTTACATGTTTTATTTTTTTTCAAGTATTTCTTTACAATCCTTGCTTTGCAATGACCGAGTCCCAATGTCCGGGAAGCTTCATTATTCCATCCAAGACATCGTTTTTGTTCAGTTGCCAAACGGCTCGGGTACCGGCAGAAGAAAGCTCTTCCAGAGATGCAAAATGATGTCCACGCATAGGTTGTTTCAACTTTGGAAAAAGGTCAAAGTCTGGTGGTCTCATGCCTGGACTGTAGGGAGCATGAGGTAACACCTCCCAGCATATCTGCGCAGTTTTTCAATGACGACATTCCTTATGTGCGGGCGAGCGTTGTCGTGAAGAATTAGTAGCCCAGCCAAGAGCAACTGAGGTTGGGTTTTGTGCATTTTTTTGTGCATTTTTTTGCAAAAAATCACGATAATACACTGCTGTGACACTTCTTCCACATGGAACTTTGTCTGTAATAATGATGCCTTCATGATCATAAGCAAAAATCATCATTTGTTTGACTTTTGATTGAGCTCGTCGAAATATTTTTGGTCGCGGGGAAGATGAAGATCCCCACTCTTCATTGGAAAAAAAGAAAAAAAAAACCTATTTTGTCATGTGGTCTGGTCAGTTATTCCTGTCCACACTAAGGATGTATCCCAGCAGTTAGCTGTACAGCCTTCAATACCTGTAGGTATCGCTCCTTATCGGCATCTGTTCTGCTGTCTTCCTCTTTGGCACGCTACTATCCTAGGTAGAGGAGTACATGAAACAATAGACCAGAATAACTGGGCAAACTGGGTGGGCAAAAGCTGACCTTTCCCTGAAGTCATCTAGCACGTTATTGTATATTAAAAAAAAGCACTTTTTTAAATTACAATGTGGGATTTATTAATGTTATTGATGTTTTAGTCTCCTATACAAACGCTGAAGCTCTCAAGATGGTAAAATTATGGTCATACCTGTTAATTTTCTTTCCTTTAGAAGCAGCAGATGAATCCAGAGACTAGTGGGGGTATAGCTCACATCGACCAGCAGGTGGAGACAGAGAACTGATTAACAGTTGGCTTTAAAGCCTGGTGTTCCTTCTGTTGATTCAGTTATGCACTTTGCCCAAGCATCCCGAAAGGAGAATGAGCAGCCACAAAACTCCATTCCAGTAAAAAATGTGTCTTTCTCTTCTTATTATCATTTTGTTTTTTTCAGCCATGAAATAATACACTTACCAACCATAGCCCCAGCTAAACCAATGAACTAAACACCCTACACACAGACCGTGCACTTGGGGAGGGGCTCTGGATTCATCTGCTGCTTCTAAAGGAAAGAAAATTAACAGGTATGACCATAATTTTACCTTCCATAGCAAAGCAGCAGATGAATCCAGAGACTAGTGGGATGTAGCAAAGCAAACTCAAACTGGGTGGGACACCAATGCCGCCTCTGTCAGCACTGCAGCGCCAAAACTCGCCTCTGAACGGGCCGCTACATCTAACCGATAATGCTTTGAAAAAGTATTTCCCGACGACCAAGTGGCCGCCCGGCAAATCTCCTCTAAAGACATCCCCCCGGACTCCGCCCAAGATGTAGCCAAAGCCCGAGTGGAATGAGCATGAAGGTGCTCCGGTACCTTCTTCCCTGACAACACATACGCCGAAGAAATAGTGTCCTTGACCCAACGCGCAATGGACGCTTTAGACGCCACCATCCCTTTGTTTTTACCCGCGAACGCGACAAAGAGATGGTCCGACCGGCGAAAATCATTCGTCACCCCCAAATAATGGAGAAGCATACGGCGTACATCCAGTAGCCGTACAGACAAAAATCGTTTCCCCCAATCCTCCTTCCGGAAGGATGGAAGGAACAAACTCTGGTTCACATGAAAGGACGAAATAACCTTAGGCAGGAAGGACGGCACCGTACGCACCGTCACCCCAGCCTCCGAAAAACGCAAAAAGGGTTCCCTGCAAGAAAGCGCCTGCAGTTCCGACACTCGCCTTGCTGAAGCCATCGCCACCAAAAAAACTGTTTTCAGTGTGACATCTTTCAAAGTGGCCGCTGACAGGGGCTCAAAAGGTGCCCCCTGCAACTTCCCAAGGACGAGCTTAAGGTTCCAAGTTGGACAAATTCGCTTTACCGGCGGGCGGATATGTTGAACCCCCTTGAGGAAACGGACCACGTCCGGCTGCGATGCGAGAGCCGAGCGAGCCACCCGGCCCCTGTAACAGGCAATGGCCGATACTTGAACCTTTAAAGAGTTATATGCTAACCCTTTCTCTACGCCCTCCTGCAGGAACGCAAGAATATCCGGCAGAGAAGCATGGAAAGGCGCAATTCCCTGTCTTCCGCACCATGCCTCAAAGATCCTCCAGACCCTCGCATAGGAGGCTGACGTTGAAATCCTCTTAGCTTTAAGCAGGGTGGAAATCACCCGTTCTGAATAGCCCTTCTTTTTCAGCCTTGACCTTTCAATAGCCAGGCCGTAAGACCAAAGCGGCCCGGATCTTCCATCAATATTGGACCCTGAGTTAGTAAGTCCGGAGTTACCTGGAACGCTACCTGCTCGCCTACCGACAGCTGCATCAGATCTGCGTACCACGGCCGCCGTGGCCAATCCGGAGCCACTAGGATTACTCTGCCCCGAAAGCGAGAGATGCGTTGCAACACCCGCCCTATCATGGGCCAAGGCGGGAACACATACAGAAGGGAATTCGGAGGCCACGGGAGAGCTAATGCGTCCACCCCCTCCGATCCCTTTTCCTTGCGTCTGCTGAAGAACCGAGGCACCTTCGCATTGCGGGAAGAGGCCATGAGATCCATCTCTGGCAACCCCCAACGACGGACTATCAGGCCGAACGCTCGAGCCGACAACTCCCATTCGCCCGGATCGAGAAGATTTCTGCTGAGGAAGTCCGCTTGCACGTTTTCGTGCCCTGCAATGTGTGCCGCCGACAGAAGCGGAACATGCCCCTCTGCCCATCGAAACAAATTTCTTGCCTCTTCGGCCAACTGCAGACTCCGGGTGCCCCCCTGACGATTGACATATGCGACCGCCGTGACACTGTCCAAAAAGATCCTGGTCGGTTTGTCTTGAACTAGGGCCTGAAAAGCCCGCAGCGCTAACCGGATCGCTCTTAATTCCAGCAAGTTTATGGGCCATTGAGCCTCCTGGGAAGACCACATTCCCTGCACCGACGTTTGCATGCACTGGGCTCCCCAGCCCCGCAGACTGGCATCCGTTGTAACTACCACCCAATCCGGTGTGGCCAACGGCATGCCCCTCCAAAGATGCAAGTCCTGGAGCCACCAGCGCATGCTGCGAGCTGCTCGAGGACTCCACTGGAGACGCACATTGTAGTTCAGAGAAGCTGGGGACCAGCGAGAGAGCAGAGACTGCTGTAAGGGCCTCATGTGGCTCCGGGCCCAGGGAACCACCTCCAGAGTCGCCACCATGGAGCCCAGCACCTGTACATAATTCCAAACTCGAGGTCTGGCCGACCCGAGAAGGAGGCGAATTTGAGCCTGCAATTTCTCCCCCCGGTCTCGGGGTAGAAACACTTTCCCCAGAGCCGTATCGAACCGCACCCCCAGATGCACCAAAGACTGCGATGGGGACAAAAAACTCTTGGGAAAGTTGACAATCCACCCTAACGACTGAAGGAGAGAGATAACTCTCTGCGTCACCGACAAACTTTCCTGTCGGGATGAGGTGCGGATCAACCAATCGTCCAAGTAAGGGTGTACCCGAATCCCTTCCTTGCGTAGAAAAGCGGCTACCACCACCATGACTTTGGAAAACGTGCGGGGAGCCGTCGCCAGGCCAAAGGGCATTGCCCGAAACTGATAATGTTGGCCCAGAATCGCAAACCGCAGATACCGCTGATGCGGAGGCCATATCGGAATATGGAGGTACGCCTCCTTGAGATCGAGAGACGTGAGGAACTCTCCCGGTCTTACCGCCGCAATAACCGAGCGTACCGTTTCCATTCGGAAATGGCGCACACTGAGGAATCTGTTGACCCCTTTGAGATCCAGCACTGGTCTGAAGGACCCCCCCTTCTTTGGTACAATGAAGTACAGGGAATATATACCGCGGCCTACCTCTTCCGGGGGCACCGGTACCACCGCCCCCAGATCGAGCAGCACCTGAAGCGTCCTGCGGACCTCGGCTCCCTTGGCCGCTCCATTGCACGGGGACACCAAGAAAGAATCTACGACGGGAGCGGCGAATTCTAATTTGTACCCTTCGTGAACAATGTCCAACACCCACTGATCGGACGTGACTGTGGCCCACTCCGCCCGGAATGCCGAAAGCCGACCCCCTAAGGGCAGGGCGGAGGGAGCCAAGCCCCCGTCATTGTGGAGTGCGACTGGCTGGGGTACGGGCTGACTGCCCCGAAGAGGGTTTCGTCGTACGAAAGGAACTTCTCTGCTGAAACCGAGGTCTCGAAGCAGAGAACGGGCCAGATGCAGACCTGGAAAAAGGTTTACCAGCCCTGGCACGCCTAACATCCCGGAAACGTGGTCTAGACGATGAGGCCCTTACCGGGGGCCTAGCCCTGTCCTCCGGTAAACGCTGCGTTTTGGTATCCCCAAAATCCTTTACCAGTTTATCTAACTCCTCTCCAAACAATAAACCCCCTTTAAAAGGGAGTCTCACCAGCCGGAGCTTGGACGCTGCATCGGCCGCCCAATGACGGAGCCACAAGGATCTGCGTGAAACCACAGACAGAGACATCTGTTTCGCAGACGCCCGAATAATATCATATAAGGAGTCTGCCAAATAAGCCAAGCCGGCCTCCAAATCAGCCAATTCCGAAGGGACAGAACCCCCAGACTCCAGCAAATTATCGGTCATCCCTTGTGACCATTGCAGACATGCCCGCGCCGCGTAAGAACTGCAGATTGCGGCCTGTAAGGTAACTGCAGCCACTTCAAAGGACATCTTTAGGGATGCTTCAATCTTTCTATCCTGCGCATCCTTTAGTGTCACGCCCCCTTCTACCGGCAAGGTAGTTCTTTTAGTCACCACCGCCACCAAAGCGTCCACCCTAGGTAACCTAAACTTTTCCAGTTCGGTCGGGTCAACCGGATACAAGAGCCGCATGGCCTTTGCCACCCGCAAACTGGCCTCCGGCGCCTCCCATTGCGCCGAGATCAGCTCCTGCATGGCCTCATGGACCGGAAAGGACTTCGGCAGCCTACGTGTACCTGCCATCAGGGGGTTACCGGACACCTTAGCATCTTCCTGAGCAATGTTCAAACTCTGCAAAGCCTTTGAAATAAAGGAAGAAAGCTCCTCTCTATGGAACAAACGGAGAGCGGAAGGGTCATCCCCCTCCCTACCCGGGCTACTCTCCGCGTCCCAATCCAATAGCTCACCTTCCTCCAACGACTCAGGAAGTGAGAAAGGCGATCTGGGCAAAATATCCACAGCCTCCGCAGACCCCAGCCTGCGCTTCTTAGCCCCCTGCGACCGCCCCGGGGACCCTGCTGCCCCCGCAGTGGGTCTGGCATCTGTCCCCTCCCCCCCCCGCAGAGGTAGAGGGTACCGCAAGGGACCGCCCGGCCCCCAGCACCGGCTGGGTAGGCTGCGAGGTCTGCAACTTAAACGCTTGATGGAGCAACATCACAAATTCGGGCGAAAATGATCCCCAGTTAAGAGGCACTCCCCCGCCCTGCTCCGAGCCGAGGGGCGGGCCCGCGCCGGCCTCCAGCGCTCTCGACTCTCCCCCCGCCGCCTCACTCCTGTCCTCCATGGCCGAGTCCTGCAGTAACCCTGCATCGACTTCGAGCGGCGGGGACATTGAGCGAGACTCCCGCACCCGGGAAATGGCCGCCTCACAAGCCACCAAAAACGGATCGTCTGCCGGTGCTTCCAAGCACCCGGCAGAGCAAAGACCCGACAGTGTTCGGCGCTTCCCACAGCGCGAACACTGCTGACCAGCCTCTGCAGCCATCCCCCCTCGGCCTAACAAAACCTCCGACGCTGTTTTTTTGTTTTTTTTTTTACACACGTGGCGAACGCCGCCGAATGCCGACTCCGCCCCCCAAGACGCCCGGCACCCGGGAAACGCGACTACAATCGAGTAAGGGAAATAACTCACCCACCTGGTCAGCCGCTTACCCCCAAAGCCAGGGAATCATTGGTAAATGTACTGAATGCCGAGTCAATCACTGCACGGCTCAGTACAAGCAGGAAGGCCCCCTTTTTTTTTTTTTTTTTTTTTTAAACTGGAATGAAGAAGCCAGCCACTCCTGCAACCTGGAAAGGAACCCCTCTATCCAACGGAGGGGAGGGTGGAGCAGGGACCTGGGAGGGCCCAGGTGTACCTCCCAAAGCCGGCACCAATCAGCCAGGCACCCCCACCTACTGAAGAGAACTAGTCTCAACAGAGGAATCCCAACGGAACACCACTCCAATCTATCCTGCAGCAGCCAGAGACCAGGAGCTAGAAAGGTAGCTCCACCCCTGCTGGGAGATAGAGCAAAACTGAATCAACAGAAGGAACACCAGGCTTTAAAGCCAACTGTTAATCAGTTCTCTATCTCCACCTGCTGGTCGATGTGAGCTATACCCCCACTAGTCTCTGGATTCATCTGCTGCTTTGCTATGGAAGCTAAATCCTAAATAATGTTACCACATTATTGCTTGCTAATTAATATTTCTGATATATCAACAGGATTATGTATGTTTTTATATAACCCACGCAGAATTGTGGGATGCTGCAGGATATAAATTTTTTAATAAATAAATGCAAGAGTTGTCTTTAATAATCTATTTGGGTTTTAATTTTTAACCTAGCCAAACATCTAAAGACTTACCCCAAGTAGACATCCATGCTGTGAATGTTATCTGGTATCTGCCTCCCGCTCTCCATATCTGTGACACCAGATTTCTTCAGAGATTCTTTCTGTCAAAATACAAAGGATTCTCATCAAGGTCAACACGTCAAGAAGATTCCAGAAAATACCCCTGTGTGAACTTTCCATGCTCACTATGGGCTCCTTTTACGAAGCTGCGGGAGCGGTTTAAAGTGCGCTAAACTTCCAGCCGTGCTAGCCGCTACCTCCTCCTCTTGAGCAGGCGGTAGTTTTTTTGGCTAGCGCATGATGGAAAGTCCCGTGCGATAAAGCCGCTAACGCAGCTTCGTAAAAGGAGCCCTATATAAAAACTGAATCTCAACAGCCTTAACTCAAGCCAGGTCTTTATATTTTTGTCTAAGGCAAATAAAGGGATATTCACAGTACCACCACTAAAATCAAAAGTGTCCAGACCGTGCCATACAATCACCAGGTAGCATCACAATTCTAACCTATCTATCTGACTTATTTGCAGGACAGAAAACTAAGTCAAGTTTCAAGTTTATTTATACTTAATGAATCGCCTATTTTAAATTACTAGGCGATGTACAATACAACTAAACATATAATTAAAACATGGGTGGTAATATATGAATTAACTTTTGTTATACTTTAAAAAAAAATTAACATACAATAATACATACATGATAAGAAAATATTAGTTTAGGACAAAAAAACATACAAGAGACGTGAGGATAGATAGGGGAGAAATTACAATGTTTGAACAGAGACGAAAGAATTACAACAATGGGAAAAACAAGAGGAAGGGAGGTAGAAGCATGCCGGAAAAATGAAAAAGAGATATAATCTTAAGAATCATAGGCATCTTTAAAAAAAAATGTTTTTAGAGTTTTTTTGAATACAGTAAGATCTTTTAAATCTCTGATATATTGAGGTAAGAGATTCCAAGATTGAGGGGTCATAATGGAGAACATGTCATTACGCCTAGTACCAATAATCTTCAGTGAGGGGACCGAAAGGAGGTTAGAAGAGGAAGAGCGAAGCGGTCGAGTCGTATTATAGGGGATCAACCATCTATTGACAAATTGTGGCTCACTAAAATTTATGGTTTTAAAAACTAAGAGTAATAATTTAAACGTCACAATGGTTTAATGTCAATGGATGTCATTCAAAGTTATCATATATATATTTATTGAATTTTCTAAAACACCCTCATTATTTGGCATGTCTATGAGAACTAAATGTCAAATATCTGCTAATAATAACAAGCTTTTGATGATATTGACAGGAGCTGCCATCCAACAAATAACATATAATTGGAAGGATTGTAAAAGACTGAATTATTGTTTCTGGTGGAATTCAGTTCGTCAGGTGTATAAAATGGAAAGAGCGTTGGCAGTTCAAAAAGGTTACTATAATAAATTTAAGGATGTGTGGAGACCATTATTAAAGTATTATAATGAATAATTTACACTTTTCCCAATTTTAATACTCATGTGGATTTGGGGTGGGGAGGGGGATTCTTGGTTTTCCACTAATAATATATTTATGAATGACATAAGATATTATTTTCATGTGGTATATTTTAGTTGTATATGAATTTGGGAGGGGGTGGGGGTTAAATCTTCTTGTTGTATGATATTGTAGATTTTCAAGTGACGTTGTACTATAATTGTTTGATATTTACTGTATACTTGATGTAAATTATAAAATGAATAAAAAATTTAAAAAAAATGAATTTTCTAAAACACAAAATACATAATATATATAATATACAGAAATAAATGACCAAAATTAATACAATAAGAAAACACCCAAATATTAGTTATGAGATACTGTAATAAATTTCCCATGGTCTTGCGAGAACTCACGGCAGCCATTTTTGTTCCTGGCTCTGCATGGGGCAAGCGCGTAGGAACATCGCACCTGCCCTGCTTCACCGCTAGACCAAGAGGCTTTAACAAGTAAGTATAGAGGACAGGTCCGGGAGGCAGTGGTGGGTCAGAGTCGGCCCTGAAGTTATTCGCGGGCTGGCTTTGCCCCTAACCTCCGCGAATATGGAGGGGGATGTGTAATGGAATCTGGGCACCTAGCTGCTGTTACAAAATAGGCACTGCATGGCATGGCATGACACTAGGGCACTTAATAGGAGGTGGCTGCTCACAGAATTGTCCTTTAATGTCTTGCACAAACAACCCCGACACAAAAACACTCTTCAACTTAGTAAAAAAACTTACAGACACAAACCCATACCTTGCCACTCAAGGCAACAAAACCCCAACAGCTACCCAACTAGCTGATCATTTCAAACTCAAGATCATCAAAATCAGAACTACATTCAACAACTCAACTACCATACTCAACGAGTTAATAACTACCCCCACAACAGATGAATCCATAACAGCAGACAGAACATGGACCACCTTCCCAACTCTACAATGGCCTGAACTGAACCGACTATATAAAAAATACAGCCACACCTCATGCGACTTGAACAACTGCCCATCGTATCTACTCACAAATGCCTCCCCTAAATTCAAAACCAGCCTCATGCAGTGGATACAAAGCACTCTCTTAGAAGGCCAATTCCCACAAGATCTAGGAGAGATCATAATCACACCCATACTGAAAGACCAAAAAGGTCCTGTAGACACACCTACCAACTACAGACCGATCGCTTCAATCCCACTCTATGTCAAGCTGATTGAAGGACTCGTGGCTCAATACCTCTCTAACTACCTAGCAGACCACAATATACTTCACACATCCCAATCAGGATTTAGATCTTACCACAGCACGGAAACTCTACTAGCAACACTACTGGACATAGCCCGACAACACCTCAGTAAAGGTCACAGGATCCTAATTATCCAACTAGATCTTTCCGCAGCCTTTGATCTAGTTGATCATACCATACTACTCCAGATACTTGATGCAATAGGGATCTCAGGGGTGGTGTACAACTGGTTCCAAGGATACCTTAAAACAAGAACTTACAGAGTTAAGATAAACGATAAGAAATCCAACACATGGTCTAATCCATGTGGAGTCCCTCAGGGCTCTCCACTTTCACCCATTCTATTCAACCTCTACATCTCTTCCCTTGGTACCACTCTAGACAACCTAAATGTAACATCCTTCAGTTACGCAGACGACATAACTATCCTCCTCCCCTTCGAAACCCGAGACAACTCCGCTACTGGACACTTGGAAACAATACTGGACGAAGTAGAAAAATGGATGACAAACCACAAATTAAAACTAAACTCGGACAAAACCAAATTCTTAATGCTTGAAACGGACAAAATCCCATCCATAACAGACCTGGAAATCAAAACTACCAAATACCCAATCCAGACCTCCCTCAAAATCCTGGGAGTGCTGATAGATAGAGGCTGCACTATGCAGACTCAAATCAACAAAACTACCCAAAAAGCATTCTTCACAATGCGCAACTTACGAAAAATAAGGAAATTCTTCGACAAAGAACACTACAGGATCATTGTTCAATCCCTGGTACTAGGACTTGTGGACTACTGCAATATCCTATATCTACCATGTCCTACAAAAATGATCAAAAAACTACAGACCATTCAGAACACGGCTCTCAGACTAATCTATTCCCTCGGAAAATATGACCACATAACTATCGCCTACCTAGACTCACATTGGCTACCGATCAGAGCCAGAATCCACTTCAAACTATACTGTCTAATCTTCAAAGTACTCAACGGTACAGCACCTGCCTATCTAATCGATCGCCTACACCGAAACCTTCCACCCAGAATAAGAAGAACACTGACACCATTCTCATACCCACCACTCAACGGCACTCATCGTAAAAAGCTTTACGATAACCTCATAGCAACGCATGCAGCAAAACTCGAACCCTCCATAACCAGATTGTTAACCTCAACATCTGACTTCAAAGCATTCCGCAAAGAACTCAAAACGCTACTTTTCAAAAAGCATGTTCAAAACACCTAATCTCCTCTTCCACATACACCGACCAGGTTACCCACTCCCTGACACCATATCCTCAACCGACCAAAAAAAAAAACCAAAAAAAAAAACAAACCTATTTCTTCCTACCGATTTATTACCTACCAACGCCTGGAAAAAGATTTGATATGTAATGTAATATAACTGCTCTCATCCAATGTTATCAAGTCTATACTCATTCTGTAACTATGTCTTACCCTAAATGTCACGTACCCTCCTGGAAATGTCCAGCTTCTTCTTATGTAATCCGCTTTGAACCGCAAGGTACAAGCGGAATAGAAATCACTAATGTAATGTAATGTAATGTAATGTAAGTAGTAGTAATTCTAATGCAATTTAGAATTTAATCTATTTCATTATTAGCAGTGTGCAATGATTGAGCACCAAACTTCTTAAAAGCCCCTTTTACTAAAGCTTAACATGCATTAATGGAATTATACCTGTAGGCGTCTCAGTATTTAGCGCTTACTAATTCCATTAGTGCATGCTAAGCTTTAGTAAACAGGCTCCTTATCAAGCCTTGACACACAAAGGCTGGGATTCACTAACCTGCCCAATCGGGCCCGATCCGGGCAGGTCCGATGAATTCAGGAACAAAAAATATGCAGATGGGGGTGATCAGAGGAACACCCCCATCTGCCTGCACAGATTGCTCTATAGCGATCCCCGCGTATGCCCGTCTGAGACACAACCTTTTTTTTTTTTTTTACTTGAAAACTTTTTTTTGTTAGTTTTTAGCCCTGCGAGCCCGTGATTTTAACCAGCTTTAAACCCGCGGGTTAAAACCACGGGCTCACTGGGCGGGGAAGGGCAGGAGAGCTTCGGGGAAGGACAGGAGAACGACGATGCAGCAAGAGAGCTTCAGGGAAGGGCAGGAGAACGGCGATGTGGCGGGAGAGCTTCAGGGAAGGGTATGAGAACGGCGATGCGGCAGGAGAGCTTCAGGGAAGGGCAGGAGAATGGCGATGCAGCAGGAGAGATTCAGGGAAGATCGAGGCAGAGCAGGGCAGCATTCGGGAGAGATTGCAGGGCAGAGAGCAGGGCTTCCAGTCGGAAAGACGTTTTCAACTGGTCCCTAGCAGTCGCTTCTTCAGGTGATCAGCCAGCCCAGTTGGATCGGAAATTTGGTGTTGTGAATCACGTCCCAGACTACTTTGCATGTGTTTCACCTCATTAGCATGCACGGATTTGAAGCGGATCGCAAGAGAGGTAAGTGAATCAGGCCGAATGAAAATTTGATAGTAAAGGGGTCGCAAACCGACTGGTTTGCTTTATGAATCTAGCCCAAAGTGCAGCAGTGCACTTACCTCTTTCATGAGCTCATCTCCAGTGATAACTGCAATTTTCAGATCAAGGTCCGCTTTCTTTAGCACCTCCTGAAGAGCAGCAGCGCAGGCCTGTGGGTTTGTTCCTCCAGCGTTGCTAATGACGCGGATACCTGACACACGAAAGAGACTTAATAACAACAAAAAAAAACTAATGCAATGCACCATGAATTTTCATTGGTTGAACATCAGTATTTGACAAATAAAATATCCACAAAAGCCCCCTTTTTTCCCCCAGGATCAAAAATGACCACCCCCAGGAAGTAGTCGTGTCAGAAGCCTCCCCCCACCCCCCAGGAGATTCCCCTCTCGGAGCCTACCTGACTGGCTGACTATACAGGCTGCACATCCACCATCTACTGGAGACTGAGAATATACAGGCCGTTCCCAAGTTACAGACACCCGACTTAAGTACGACTCGTACTTAATAACGGGGTTGCGGTTTCATTTGATTTCTCTGAGCAGTATTTCCAGTGGCATAGACACCTACACTTCTCCTGAAGCAGATGATACATGACCACATTAAGAACAGTGTGTGGTTGTGCATGGTGTACCTTAGAGGGAACACTGGTAGGGACAGTTGGCCCTTTTGTCAGCTGGGAGTAGAGGTAAGCAGCAAGAATCTTAAAATCTACAAGTTCTGAGTTACATACAAATAAGAACAGCTTTAAAAATGTAACTTGTTTTTAACCCGGGGACTGCCTGTACTGGCAGACCAGCGATTGAATAGTCAACAACTTGTGGCACAAATAAACACACAGAATCCTTTGTTATAAGGAAGCAAAGGTGAACGCATGAAGTCCACAGTTTGGCAACCAAAACAGAAAAAAGTCTGATAAAAATACACAGGAACAGCACATGAAGACCAGTTGATCCATCCAGTTGGATGACCCTTGAAGTCTTTATCAGGTACTGTGTTCTATGCTTGAGCGAATAACCCCAGTCACTTGTTTTTTTTAATTTCATTTTCTTTTTAAATTCCCCGTTTACAGAATATTTTTCTCAAGTGTAAACCAGCTGCTATCCATAAGCAATAAGTGGACAAGTTTTATTAAATTTGGAGACCTTTCATGGATTGAAACATCAAGCTAGGGACAAATAATATTTGGTGGGGGGGGAGGTCTACTTAACTGGTTGCGCTTACATGTGTGGCTATGTATAATCAGGAGGCCATACACGGATATGTTGAAATTGTGAAATTGCCACTTGCATGTGTGTACTGCCGCCATCACCTCATGGAAGCTGCTGGATCCGTGCCATTCAATTTTTCAACATATATATTTGTAAAACAGCTACTCCTGCTGCCTGTACAGAATACACGTGCAGTCCTGCAGGTACTATAGGAAACGTTTTGCGTCGGCAGATCCTTTTCTAAAACACCATCAGGAATTGAGCACATCCCAACCTGGGCTTTAAGACGATTATTCAAGATTCCACCGCACATTTTCGAGTCCCTGGTACTTATTCAATAAGGACCCCCCATCTTACATGCCAAACTGAATTCAGGTTTATCTCTCTTATTTACCCGCATCTAACGTCATTAAAAGCAGTGAAAACGGAATATACTCATCTTCCTACTTATCCCAGCCAATAATCTCATTATCCATTTCTGTTGTTGGCATATTAATTCACCCTTCCTGCACTGAGGGTTTGGCCCTATACACACTTGATATTGTGGCTTTGTGATATTGTGATATTGATATTGAGAGACAGGGCTTTCTGGCTCAGCGGAAAACTAAGAACTGAGGACCATGAGGAGGGTATGCGCCCTCTAGTGGATCAGGAAGGCACACACATGCGTGGTGCAGCACTAGCAAACTTGAAATCTCCAATCAAGTTTGCTTGAAAAGCTGTCCGCGTCGGGGCTCTGTGGATGACGTCACCCACATGTGAGAATATGCTGCCTGCTTGTCCTGGGATAATGTGGCATACAAGCAAAAGGAAGCTTAACAGGCCGAAACAGGTCTCCTAAAACTATTCTACCTGGTACCTCTTAAGCGAGCCAATCTCGTTATGCCATATCTTTACAGAGAGCAGTAAGGACTCTACCAAAATAAGTGGGATCATTAGCAAAGAGAAGACCTACAGAGAGCATTTAGATAAGTTGTGTCATTGCTGGAACAAGGTCTTTTTACTTTTTCTTCACTCTGAAGCTGAAGCAGAAAGCAACCATGGTCTTAGCTGCAGTGTTACTGGAGTTTGAACACTGGCTGTATGCACCAAAGAACACAGAGAGGTCTTGTGCAGGGGTTTTAACTCACGTGGAAGGCAGCCCTAAACCGTGTGGCTGTTCGTGAGGAACCAGATAAACTAAAAGATGGACAAAGCGATAGGGACATATGGTGTACATCCAAAGGTGCTGAAGAAACTTAGGGAAGTTCTGGCAGCTCCGCTGGCTAACCTTTTTAATGCTTCTCGAGTCAGGAGTGGTACTGGAGAAGGGCAGATGTGGTCCCTCTCCACAGAAGTGGAAGTAAGAAAGAGGACGAGAACTACAGGCCCATAAGTCTGACTTCTGTGGTAAGTAACTTAATGGAAACACTTTTAAAACAGAGAATAGTGAAGTTTCTGGAATCCAATGGATTACAGGACCCGAGGCAACATGGATTCAATAGAGGCAAATCTCGGACAAATCTGATCAATTTCTTTGACTGGGTGACTAGAGAATTGGATAGAGGGAGAGTGCTAGATATGGTAAATTTAAATTTTAGCAAAGCCTTGACAGAGTTGTACACAGGTGTCAAATAAACTGAGGGCTCCTTTCACAAAGGCGCGTTGGCGGTTTAACGCGCGTAATACCGTGCGCTAAACCGCCGGCCGCGCTAGCCACTACTGCCTCCTTTTGAGCAGGCGGCAGTTTTTAGGTCAGCGCGGGGGTTAACGCGTGATGAAAAGTCACGCGCGTTAACCCCACTAGCGCTGCTTGATAAAAGGAGCCCCGAGTGTCCTCGGTATGGGCCCCAAGGCAATAGACTGGGTCAGAAACTGGTTGGGTTGAAGCAATCAATGGAGATTGCTCTGAGGAAAGTGATGTTACCAGTGGTGTATCCAAACCACAAAAAGGAAAATTAGATTAGAAAACATAGAAACAATAGACGGCAGATAAGGGCCCACGGCCCATCTAGTCTGCCCACCTTAATGTCTCTCCCCTACTTTGCCCTGTGAATAGATCCCATGTGCCGATCCCATTTGGCCTTAAAATCAGGCACGCTGCTGGCCTCAATCACCTGTAGTGGAAGACTATTCCAGCGATCAACCACTCTTTCAGTGAAAAAGAATTTCCTGGTATCACCTCGTAGTTTCCCGCCCCTGATTTTCAACGGATGCCCTCTTGTTGTCGTGGGACCCTTGAAAAAGAAGATATCTTCCTCCGCCTCGATGCGGCCCGTAAGATACTTGAACGTCTCGATCATGTCCCCCCTCTCTCTGCGCTCCTCGAGCGAGTATAGCTGTAATTTGTCAAGCCGTTTTTCGTATGGTAGATCCTTGAGTCCCGAGACCATCCGGGTGGCCATTCTTTGCACCGACTCCAGTCTCAGCACATCCTTGCGATAATGCGGCCTCCAGAATTGCACACAGTATTCCAGGTGGGGCCTCACCATGGATCTATACAATGGCATAATGACTTCCGCCTTACGACTGACGAAACCCCTTCGTATGCAGCCCATGATTTGTCTTGCCTTGGACGAAGCCTGCTCCACTTGATTGGCAGCCTTCATGTCCTCACTGACGATTACCCCCAAGTCTCGTTCTGCTACCGTTTTTGCTATGATCTCGCCATTAAGGGTATAAGACTTGCATGGATTCTGGCTGCCCAGGTGCATAACTTTGCATTTTTTGGCATTGAAGATTGTTCAACTAATATAACTCGTAGTCGCTGTGAACAGCCTGTATATACAATTCTGATTGTCACACGACCTCAAACACCCAAGGCACTACTCGTATAATTTTTTTTGTGAAAGTTTAGGGAGTCAGATGACGGTGGTATTTCTGGGGCGATCCTCGATAAAGCTACGGCGAAACATGTCGTATCCAACCCTCCCCAGTTACATCTAAAATAAGTTAGCTTAAAGCTTCAAACTTAACTATAAAACCATAAAAAAAGGTTTGAAAAACTGATGAAATAAGATTGAAGAAAAGATGATATAAAATATAATAACAATAATTAATAACAGACGGGCCGGTGAGGACACCAAGCACATAAAGCTTCCCGCAAGAAAAAGCTTTTATTCTGGGCGGTGGAGTGGTGTTTCTGAGGCTATTTAAAGTTTGTTGAATAATAACAAGAAATGCTTTAGCCTTTAAGATTTGAAGAATCCACAGATTATGTGGGAATAGTTGTTTACTTGGAGACACTATTGAGTTGTGCAATTTGCTTTCTACACACTGCGGTATTGGCCAGTAGATGATCCTAAATTCATCAATTCTGCTTTATTTGATTGTATGCAAGACAAGGAAGTGTGCTCTAGAAGAATCCACTACATCCACCAAATAACGTTACAAGCATGAGAGGGCCGGAAACACAGAAAGATAGCAATTTCTCTTGGTACTTTTACTGTGGAGAGTAATAAACATCTGTGCAATTCCAATGATTTCTGTCGTTAATTGGGACTAGGAAAAACAAAAGACAAGTTATTGGACGAAGTATCATACCTTTTTTGTGAATGTCTTTAATAAAAGGAGCCATTGCAACTTGCACAAAATCAGGAGTGTAACCCAAATTCTGAAACAAACAAAAGCATCCATTAGGTACAGTCTCCGTTCCTTAGAAAAATCAGAGTGAATGTACAGTGCTCTATAAAACAAACTGTTTTCTTACAAAAGGTTTACAATCTTTGGGTCTGGTCCTCTAAGACTTTGCTCTCATTCTGTGCAGAATATCATTAGAATTTGTCTAAAGCAGGGGTGTCCAACCTGCGGCCCCGTGAAGTATTTTGTGCGGCCCCGGTCGAGGGCGATGCAGTATTTTCTTCTGCAACCCCCGGGTGTTTACCATCTTGCTGGCTCCCTCCTCTGTCTTGCTGCAGCGTTTGTGCGGCCCAAGAAAAAAATTTTGCGGCCAATGCGGCCCAGAGAAGCCAAAAGGTTGGATACCCCTGGTCTAAAGCTTTCCAAATGCATGGTTCTCTGTGTACCCCACAGCAAGAGAGCAATTCTTTAACGTGGAACCACATGAAAAAAATAAAAGTCGCCTAGATAGGAGGGCGAGGGGCCTATTTTATCTATTTAACACAAGGCTAGTATCAGTTTCCATCATATCTGAGAGATAATATTCCAGTTGGACAATCCCTCAGACTTTGGAGGTTATAGCACAGATACCGAATTTAGGAAATAGTAAGGCCTACCAAATGCAACATGAAAAGAAGAAAAGAAACAGACCATATGAAGAACAATATCTTTATTTCAGTATACTCCCAGGATTAAATAGCCAACGTAGCCACTTTTCGCCAGAGATGGCTTTGGCAGAGAAAGCAACCAGCTAGTAACAACTTCCACCAGTGCTGAAAGGAATGAAACAGGGGGGAGGGGGGAACATTCTTTTCAGCACTGGTGGAAGTTGTGTGTTACTCACCAGCTGGTTGCTTTGCCCTTGACAGAGCCATCTCTGGCAAAAACATGGTTACGTCGGGCACGTCTGCCTGGGAATATACTGAATAAAGATATTGTTCTTCATATGGTCTGTTTCTTTTCTTCTTTCTACGCTGGATTTGATAAAAGACAGATTCCTTTCCAGGGGAGATCTAAAGTAGCTCAGTAAACATATATAAGAACTTTGTTAATATCAAGACCCCAGTGGAGGATATTGGTATGGTTTTTTGTGGGGGGGGGGTTATTTTATTTATAACCCGCCTTTCCCAAGGCGGCTCACAATTTAAACATGCACAATAAAAAGTACATAAAAATATATATAAAAAACACACACAAATAAGTGACCAGCGCTTACACAATTACAAATGCTGTAATGCCCATATTTCATGTTACAGAATAGATGTCTCTTCAGTAACTTCTTAAAACCATCAAAATTACCTTGTTTTCCAATGTACAAAGGTAGCCGAAACCATCCTGGGGGCCCCCTGCAGGAAATCATGCTTACACGCGAGGTATTCAGTCTCAATTCCCTTACAGGTGGCACAAACAAATATGTGTTTTATCATACACCAGTAAGGTATTTGCCATTAAAAAAATCTAATTTTCCAACAGTGGCGCATTCTTCATATACATAATGTGGGGTTGATCAAGTTCCCAGAGGGAAGAATTTGAAACATTTGATCTCATCGTGAGTTCGTAATATTCACGCAAAGGATGCAGATAATCATAAGAGAATATTGATGTAACCACTGTTCAATATGTCAACGTGCAAATGAAAAACATATGGCTAAATATCCCTCATTAAGTCAATGCTTTAAAATGAAGCATGGGTGATCTTTTTGATTCCATAATCCCTGTGAGCATTTATATATTTGCCACGTGACATGCTCTTTCAGAACAAGGATACTGTCTGGAACATCTTATGGTGCAATGTGAAGGAGGTTCCTTTGCTGGAAGACCGGGACATTAAACAACACTGCAGGATTTCACATTTTTGGTGTTTTGAGATACGATAACTTTAAAATCTTATACCATAAGGAGCGGAGGTAGATTTATAAATGGCTTCCAGTGGTTCCTACAAGGCTTAATCAAGACGTAAATTGGCAGAGTTTTACAGCCTTTCATCCTAAAGAAACATCCACTCTTTTATTTTATCAATCATAAGAACATAAGAATAGCCTTACTGGGTCAGACCAATGGTCCATCAAGCCCATTCTCACAGTGGCCAATCCAGGTCACTAATGCCTGGCTAAAACCCAAAGAGTAGCAACATTCCATGCTATCAATCCAGGGCAAGCAGTGGCTTCCCCCATGTCTTTCTGAAAACAAACTATGGACTTTTCCTCCAGGAACTTGTCCAAACCTTTCTTAAAACCAGCTATGCTATCCGCTCTTACCACATTTCCTCCTATTGGTTTTAAAAGTATTTCCCTGTAACTTCATCAAGTGTCCCCTAGTCTTTGTAATTTTTGACGGAGCGAAAAATCGATCCACTTGAGATAAGGAGACCAGAATTGAACGCAATACTCCAAATGAGATCGCACCACGGAGCGATACAGGGGCATTATAACATTTTTAGTCTTGTTAACCATCCCTTTATAAAATAATTCCCAGCATCCTGTTTGCTTTTTTGGCCACCGCCACACATTGGGTGGAAGGTTTCATCTTATTACCCACCCTCTTGGTTTGTTCCTTTCCCCTTTCCTTTTATTTTATGCTGTATCCTCTAATCGTTTATCCCCTTTGTGTCAAGTATGTCCGTCTATTACTACTACTACTTATCACTTTTGTGTTGAAAGTCGTACGCAGCGCTGTACATTTTGACATTTATAGACAGTCTCTGCTAAGAAGAACTTACAATCTAATTTAGACAGACAAACAACATATAGGGTTGGGGATGCAGAACCCAAGGTGAAAGGAGTTAGGAGTTGAAAGCACTCTCAAAGAGGTGGGCTTTTAACTGGGCCTTGAACACTATTGTTTTGTTTTGTTTTGTTTTTTAAACCTTGTGCGTCTCTCCTACTTTATATTTTTGTAAAATTTGTATGGAAACTGCTTAGGCTTCAATAAGCGGTATTTCAAATATAGTAAAACTTGAAACTTATCGTATATCTATTTCTATAAGATTCCTATCATTCTTTTTTTTAATTATGTTCTTATTAAAAAATAAAAGTGGGCTTAGGAAAAAGCCTCAGAACAAACCCCCCTCTTTTACAAAGGTGCGCTATGACTTTTAGCATGTGATAAATATTATTACGCACTAAACATGCGCTAAACCCTAACGTGTGCATGTTATCCTATGGACGCGTTAGCGGTTAGCGCACGCGTTGATTCAGTGCTTGCTAAACACGCGATAAAACGCATAGAGCGGCATAATCAAAAAAAGCGTCTAAGTCCCCTTTTGGCCTAAGTCCCTAAATGTTCAACCCAGAAGCAGGGAAAGTGTCCATAACCAAAACAAACGTCCATGTTTTGATTATGGCCTTGCTCTGCCTAAACGCCCAATCTCCACTAAGTCTAAAAGTACCCCCACAGCACGTCTGCACTTTTTAGCCATAATGAAAGAAAAAAACGCCTAAGCCCCAAACGTCCAACAGAAGAGCTTTTAGGCGAAGGAGGAGCCGGTCCTTCGCCTAAAAGCTGGATTCTGTAACCAGTGTCTGTCAAAAACAACACTGGTTACAGAATCCGCCTCCCCCCCCAACCATCCAGGCAGGAGGGTGCCCAAGCCTTCCTGCCATTTCAAACCACCAAACCTCCCCCACCCCCGACAACATCGGGGCAAGAAGGAGCCCAAGCCCTCTTGCACTGCTGAAGCCGCGACCCCCCGATTCGATCGGGCCAGGAGGGAGCCCAAGCCCTCCTGGCCCAGGCGACTCTCTACCCCCACCCCCCACTAAATTACGGGCAGGAGGGATCCTAGGCCCTCCTGCCCTCGACGAACCCTCCTCCCCCCAATGTCCGCCCCCCCAGAACCCCCGACCGCCCCCCCAGCCGACCCGCAACCCCCCGGCCGACCCCCCACCCCCCTTCCCTGTACCTTTTTTTCGTTGGCCGGATAGACGGGTGCCAAACCCGTCCGTCCGGCAGGCAGCCTACAGAAGAATGAGGCCGGATTGGCCCAGCTGTACCAAAGCCCTACTGGTGGGGCCTAAGGCGCCTGGGCCAATCAGAATAGGCCCAGGAGCCTTAGGCACATGGCCCGGGTAGGCCAGTGGCCATCAGCTCAGCGGCCCCTTTTTTCGGCACTTAGACCTGGTTTTCTTTCGTCTAAGTCAAACAGGTCTAAGTGCCGACTAAACTGTTTTGGTTATAGGTGTTGTACGCCTAGGTGTAGGTGGGCCCACCTCCCGCCCACTGCCTGCCCTTTCCCCTCCTCTAAACACACCTCTTTTCTCTCTGTGCGTTTAGAGGCAGGGGAAAGGCCTAAGCTGTTTTTAGATACGTCTAAAAACCAGCTTTGGTTATGGGTACTTGGACGATCAGGATTTTTGATCGTCCAAGTAGCCATTTAGGACACTTTTTAGACTTTTTTTTTTTTTTTGATTATTACCCCCATAGCGTTTTGTAAAAGGAGCCCAAAGATTTTCACAAGCCGAACTGCGACCGTGTTTTTACTTACTGGAGATTTGGTTTTTGCAGCAGTTAATAGAGACATCGTGATTTCAGAGAGATAATCAAAAACCAGAAAATCCAACTTTCCGCCATGCAGCAGCTGAGGAACTGGAAGAAATAAAAAGTCATCTGAAGCAAATACTGTATGTATAACAATTGTTTCACATGTTCCCTACATTACAAAGACAGCAGTCATGATGCCAGATGTCCAACAGCATAGCTAAGTCGTATTGTAAAAGAAGCCATTAAAATCAATGAGGTAATTTATAAAATACAATACAATACAAGCACGAATTCAATTCAAATTATACTGTCTATTATTCAAAGCAATAAATGGCACAGCCCCCATTTACCTAAACAACTGCCTGAACCAAAACCTCACTACTAGACAAAGAAGAACCCAGACCCCATTTACCTACCCCCCACTCAAAGGCACTCAGCGCAAGAAGATGTTTGACAGCCTACTAGCGACGCAAGCAACGAAACTTGACCATACCATCTCTAACTTGCTGATATCAACGAGCGACCTCAAATCTTTTCGAAAAGAAATCAAAACCTTGCTATTCAAAAAATTTATCCAGATGTCTTAACTCTAACCCTGGTTTTACCCTCCGTGTACTTCCCCCCCCCTAACCTCTCCTCATCTCCAGTTATTCTTTCTCTTCAAAGCCTCAAGCATGTCAACTGCTTCCCAAATTGTATATTTACTGGAATTGCACTATCTCCTATTTGTACAGCTCCCCATATTGTAAATCTACTGGAACAGCCCAGTCGCCTTTTCTGTATCCTAATCCCTAAATTGTAATTCTCCAATCTTCTTGTAATTCTCCTGGAAATGTCCAGCTGTTTCTTTTGTAATCTGCCCAGAACTGGAAGGTACGGGCAGAATAGAAGACATTAATGTAATGTAATGTAAAATAAATATTTATATATTCTTTCTCCATTGTAGGTCTTTTTTTTTTTTTCCAAATAATGTTAATAGGGGGTCTTTTACTATCGCGTACTAGTCGATTTAGCACATGTTAAATCCTAAGGCGCCCATTATATTCTATGGGCACGTTAGCACTTAGCGTGCGCTAATCTAATCTCCTCCTCCTTTCTCCATCTCAGTAAATAATACTGTCATTGTTCCAGTCTCCTCTGCTCGCTATCCCTTGCCCTCCTAAACTAAACTAAACCTTGGGCTTATATACCGCACCATCTCCACGAATGCGGAGCTCGGCACGGTTTACAGGAAGAAAGATGAGAGAGGAACTACAGTGGAGAGATTAAAGAGTTAGGTGTAAAGGGGGAAGGTGAGAGGCCTAAGAGGGGGGAAGTGTTACAGTTTTGAGAATAGCCAGGTTTTTAGGTGTTTGCGGAAGAGTTGGAGGGAGCTTGAGGTTCGGAGAGGGGAGGTGAGGTTATTCCAGATCTCAGTGATTCTAAAGGGGAGGGATGACCCAAGTTTGCCTACATGGGAAATACCTTTTATGGAAGGGAAGGATAGTTTAAAAATTTGGGAGGATCTGGAGGAAGTAGGGGTTGGGGAGTTCTAGGATAGAGGGATAATCATGGTGCATTTTTTAAAGGATTTGAGCATCTTTCTAGTGAGAATTGAACTGTACTGACAAACACATTTTATGTAAGCCATCACGCAGTGTCTTCGGGTCACGTACCAACTTGATCTTTTTACCTAAAAACTAAAAGCATGTTTAATTCTTATAGGTGCCAGTTTTGCAGGTGCTGAAGCACCCCAAATATTGAGCAAATCCCTTGACTGTGTCCAGAGAAGTGTAATTTCTATTCAGTTTAGCACACCCAATCAGGGCTGACCCAACCAATAGGTAAAACTAGACAACTGCCTTGGGCAACACCACCTGGGAGACAGCAGAGACCAAAACAATAGACCCTTATGTTCACACAAAGTCAAATCATGAAGGCATATGTAGTTTTAGGTGCTGGATGGGTGGGCGGTTTTCAAATAGCTCATTTAACTAAACAAATGACGTTTGGAAATTACCTTCATTATTTGTGTGCGATACACCCCCCTCCACCCCAAAGTTTGATATTTAAAAGCGGATAGCGTAGCTGGTTTTAAGAAAGGTTTGGACAAATTCCTGGAGGAAAAGTCCATAGTCTTTTATTGAGAAAGACATGGGGGAAGCCACTGCTTGCCCTGGATCGGTAGCATGGACTGTTGCTACTCTTTGGGTTTTGGCCACCGTGAGAATGGTCTACTGGGCTTGATGGACCATTGGTCTGACCCAGTAAGGCTATTCTTATATTCTGTTGGGGGGGGGGGGCAGATTAGGGTTCTGAAAATTAATTGGAGGGGGGGAATGGCTGAAGTTTCACTAGTATCCTAGCACCAGCCTTGCACCCATTCATTTTGGAAAAACTGTCTCCAGTCGTGCCAGCTAATGATTCATTCATTCAGTCCTAAGTTGTTAAGGGTCACGATTTTAATTTAGAATGTATTATTTTAAGTGTTACTTTTAAATGCTTTAATCCAAAAGTTACACGTGCAACTAATTGCTAAGAAGGGAACTTTGGGGATTTAACTCAGGTACAGTAGATAACTGTTGTCCCCACAAAGCTTACCGGCTTGGGCAATAAAGTTAAGAAAACTGCTCCAGATCACCCAGGAACCGCTGCTCTGCCCATTAGGCAACTCCTTAAAAAAAAAAAAAAAAAAATCTCCCGACTCTGCAACGCAAATTATGTTTAACCCTTTCAGGACCATAAGGATCATAGGCCAATTTTTGTGGTTTTGACGATATTTTTATGGTAAAAAGGGCTTGCAGATGCCAAAAAATTGATTTTTTGTGTGAAATATCATTATTTTTATTTAAAAAATCACACTTCTGGCTTATGGACAGTGTGGCAAGTGAATCTTCTCGTCAATCTGGCAACGACGCTAATGAATGAATGTCAGTTTGTTTACATAAAGGCAGTATCATATGGAATCCGTACATATCAAATTTAGAACTGTAGACTATCCCAATCAAAATTTAAAGGATTTTAAAGTTATGGGACAAATATGTTCCTTGGTCCTGAGAGGGTTAAGGTTTAGCTACCAGTGGGGAAAAACGTCCAAACCGCAGACGCTCGTCCCTTGTTGCAATCGCAAGAGGCAGGTCCCAGTGGGACTTTGTTCAGAGCCAAGAAAGTTTCCCACTGTCACCAGCACGACTTCCTGTAGTAAAGCAGCCGACTTTGCAGCAGTGGGAAATGATCAACCGCGCCGCTGCAGAAGCCCGACAGCTCCCGCCGCATTAAAAACCCGGAGAGAAATCCACCCCCCCCCCCCCCGTCCAAAGTGGTGTCTACCTGCGGCCGCCGTGTCTCCCCAGAAGCCGGAGGCGCAGCCGATCCTCACCGCGGGCGGGGCATCGCACGCCGCTCTCTGCTGGGGGGCTCCGGAAGACACCGAGCGGGAGCAACGACCGGGCCGACGCCAGAGCCTCGCGGCTCGTCCCCGAAGCAGCAGCAGCCGCAGCACCGCGGCGCCCATGTCCGTCGGTCGCCGAGCCCCGTGCGCAGGCAGCGGGGATATGGGAAACCCCGCCCACCGGTGTTGCTCCGCCTCTCACGGGGCGGGGACAAGGCCCGTTACAGCGTCCCGACGCCGATTCTAGCTCTTCAGCTTGGGAAAGAGACGGCTGAGGGGAGACATGATTGAAGTCTACAAAATCCTGAGTGGGGCAGACATGGGGACACTGGATGAAGTTTCAGGGAAATATTTTTTCATTCAGGGAATAGTTAAGCTCTGGAACACGTTGCCAGAGGTTGTGGTAAGAGCAGTTAGAGTAGCTGGTTTTAAGAAAGGTTTGGACAAGTTCCTGGAGGAAAAGTCCATAGTCTGTTATTAAGACATGGGGGAGCCTCTGTTTGCCCTGAATCGGTAGCATGAAATGTTGCTCCACTTTAGGTTTTGGCCAGGTACTAGTGACCTGGATTGGCTACCGTGAGAACGGGCTACTGGGCTTGATGGAAAAAACTCTGTGCTATATTTGTTGAGGGCATAAAAGATAGAAGAAAAAATATCAACTTATCCTTCTGCTGATCGGTACACTGACGGTGGCCATCGTTTCACAAATCTGCTGCCTCAGGGAGTGACACGACCGATCAGACTTCAGCGTCCCTCTCTTGAAGTCTGATCGGTCGTGTCACACCCTGAGGCAGCAGATTTGTGAAACGATGGCCACTGTCAGTGTACCGATCAGCAGAAGGATAAGTTGATATTTTTTCTTCTATCTTTTATGACCTCAACAAATACAGCACAAAGTTTTTTTCAATTGAAATTCTAATGAAGGTGTTTTTGCCAATGAGGTGACTGCTCAACCACTTGAATCTATACCACTTTTTAGTGGAGGTGGGAGGGCCCTTTGTCTGAGGCTTTTTCCTTCAGTTTGGATGAATTGCAGAGCTTGTGCTGTTTTGTTATTACCCAGCTTGACATTCAGGCATCAGAGTCAAACATATACTCATGCCCAGCAGGAGATCAGATAAATGGTTCGACTCCGAACTGCTACAACTCAAAAGACAAATGAGAAAATCGAACTCGGATCATACAAAATCTGCCTGGAAAAAAATCAACAAACAATACAAATCACAATTAAAGGACAAGAGAAAAGCACACTACACTAACCTAATAGGCACTGAAACCCAAGACACCAAAAAATATTCCAAATTCTAAAAACCCTAACCGACACCAAACCCTACCTGACCACTAACAATACTACCCCCCCCCTCAGCCACTCTATTAGCAGAACACTTCCAAAATAAAATTACCAATGCAAGAGCTACCCTCAATGACACCTCTACCCATCCTAACGAATTCACAATTCTCCCCATAGATAGAGATTCTATTGCAGCAGATAGAATATGGTCTCAATTCCCCAACATACAATGGCCCAAATTCAACAAATACTACAAAAAATACAGCCATGTATCCTGTGACCTCAACAACTGTCCACCATATCTCCTAAAAACATCTAGCACAAAATTCCGCGCTCTTCTAAACTGGATACAAATCTCGCTAATAAACGGCCACTACCCTACCAACCTCAGCGAAATCATCATCACCCCGATCCTCAAAGGACCGATAGACCAAACAGCCAACTACAGACCCATTGCCTCTATTCCACTCTACGTCAAAATAATAGAAGGACTAGTTGCCAAATTCCTCTCCAATTACCTAGAAAACCATAACATACTCCATCCCACACAATCCGGCTTCAGAAAAAAACTTCAGCACGGAAACACTACTAGGATCTCTCTTGGACACAGCCAGACAACATCTCAGCACAGGAAAAAAAATGATGCTCATACAACCTTACCGCTGCATTCGACTTGGTGGACCATAACATTCTACTACAAATCCTGGATACAATAGGTATCACAGATAAAATATACACATGGTTTGAAGGATTCCTTAAATCAAGAACCTATGGAGTAAAATCAGACAAACAAATATCTGAACCTTGGTCAAACCCCTGCGGGGTTCCCCAAGGATCCCCTCTATCCCCGACTCTCTTCAATCTCTATACAGCCTCCCTCAGCTCTTACCTGGACAAACAAGGCATAACCTCCTACAGCTATGCCGATGACATTACCATTCTCATACCCTTCGATCAACCTGAACTCTCCATGACGAACACAATATACCAAACAGTAAAATCAATAGCAACCTGGATGAAAGATCACAAACTGAAATTGAACCCAGATAAAACGAAATTCATCCTCCTAGAAAACAACAAAATACCAACCATAACCAACATTGAAATCAACGCAATCAACTACCCCATACAAACCACCCTAAAACTGCTAGGAATAACTATCGACAGATGCTGCACCATGCAACCGCAAATCAATAAAACAATACAAAAGTCATTCTTAGTCATGAGAAACTTAAGACAAGTTTGGAAATTCTTCGAGAAAACTCAAATCCAGCTCATAGTTCAGTCTTTAATACTAGGCCTACTTGACTACTGTAATATCCTCTACCTCCCATGCCCTACAACCATAACAAAACAACTACAAACTATCCAAAACACAGCACTAAGACTCATCTACTCATTAAAGAAACATGATCACATTACAGAAGCATATCTCCAATCGCACTGGCATCCGATCCCAGCAAGAATACAATTTAAATTCTACTGCCTACTATTTAAGACTTTATTCGGAGACAGTCCAAACTACTTGAATAACCGCCTCATCCACAACACCGCAACCAGACATAGGAAAACTCACACTCCATTCTCATACCCCCCAATTAAGGAGGTCAAACGGAAAAAACTATATGATGGCCTCCTGGCCACTCAAGCAGCCAAACTAGACAACCAAATCGCCAATCTACTGACGGCATCCCTCGACTATAAGACTTTTAGAAAAGAAATAAAGACCATACTCTTCAAGAAAACTCTGAAAAAAGAAATAATACTGCAAGTCTCAAACTCCACCTCTCACTAAAGCCAACTACCCCAAACAAATAACCTTACCCATTTCTTACTCTTTTTGAAAATGACCAATTCTTTTTCTTTTTTTTTTGTAAGTTCTTGTTGTAATACATCTTGGATAATTCTTTTGTAATCCGCCTTGAACTGCAAGGTAATGGCGGAATAGAAATCCCTAATGTAATGTAATGTAATGTAATATTCATTGCTTTCTTATCTTGAATCCAGAAAAACTGCAAGTAAATAGTAATTATGCATTAAAATGTAGAGAACAACATGGGGCCCATTATTCAGTGCAACTTAGATGACTGAGAATGGCTCCTGGCCTTCTTTTTATCTTGTATGTATTTCTGATGATTTGTATTCTATTTTTTTCACCGATTGTCCAGTCCTTCTCATTGTAAACCGCCTCAAACTATTATAACTTTGGCAGTATTTAAGAATAAATTATTATTATTAAATAGCATATGAGTGGCCGCTAAAAAATTCTCAGCCCAACCAACAAAGCTGGGGCAATCTCCATCGAGCAATTTTCTATTTTTTTTTTTTGTTCCATATTTTTCCAATGGCATGCAAAAAGTGGAAAATTTCTGGACTAAGTGTATATCCCTCGATGGAGACTGCCCCAACTGTGTTGGTTGAGCTGAGAACTTTTCAGCGGCCCCTCATATAGCTGGCTCTCTGCCAATATTCAGTGGGCGATAGCTTTATCATGCTGAATATCCCAGTATCCAGATTGGCCAGTGACCGGCTATGTCGCTAAGTTCACCTAAAAGGGTGGTGTATCTTTGGCTGTTGAAACGTACCTGGCTAGCTGCTGAATGTTGGCATAGCCAGTCAAAAGTAAACTGGAAATTCAGTACTGGTAGCTGGATAGGGCAAAGGCATTGAATTTTTGGTTTCGCCATGGACCACAGAACATTGCTGGTGATCTCCTGAGGTCTGAAGATGAGCCTGATGGTGTTTAACTTTCTACCATATAAAGGTTGCATCATCTTCTGTTCATTTTGGGGGTGCCTGACCTTAATGCACTAGTGTACATAGGTTAAACTAGCATATAAAAATATTGAGTATCGGTAGCGTAGTAAGGGTGGGGTGGGGCGGTTTGTCCCGGGCGCTGTCTTCCCCTGCTCCCCTGCCCTCCTACCGTTTCCCTTTCCCCATACCTCTGTAATATTCCTGGTGCAAGCAGGAACCCCCAACCTGCTGTTGTACCTACATTGGATCTTCTTTTGACATCACTTCTTGGACCTGCATCCTAGGAAGTGACATCAGAGGGGGAGCCCATGCAGGCGTAACAGCGAGTTGGGGGTTGCTGCTCTCTCCAGGAACATTACAGAGATGCAGGGGAAGGGAAGCGGTATGCATGTGCACGGCAGTAGGGGAGCAGGGAAGGACCGTGGAAGGGTGGAGAGAAGGGTGGGGGAGGGTCACCACCGCCCTGGGCGCCTCTCATCCTCGCTATGCCACTGTTGAGTATCCCACTTATCGGAAATAAAGTTAACCACTGTTCTCAAATTAGAAGTCAATTACGGTATGCCATGGAGGATCTTTGGTGAAAGACATGTGACATTTATTTATTCAGTTTTCTATTCTGTTCTCCCAGGAGAGCTCGGGACAGTTTACATCAGGGGTGTCTAACTTTTTGGCTTCCCTGGACCACACTGGCCGAAAAAAAATGTTTCTGGGCCTCGCAAACGCTGCAGCAAGACAGAGGAGGGAGCCGGCAAGACGGTAAACACCCGGCGGCAGCAGAGGAAAACACTGCATCGCCCTCGACCGGGGCCGCGCAAAATACTTCACGGGGCCGCATGTGGCCCTCGGGCCACAGGTTGGACACCCCTGGTTTACATGAATGTATTCAGGTACATGAGCATTTTCCCCTGTCTGTCCTGGTGGGCTCACAATCTATCTAATGTACCTGGGGCAATGGGGAGATCAAGTGACTTGCCCAGGGTCACAAGGAGCAGTGTGGGTTTGAACCCACAACCTCAGGGTGCTGAGGCTGTAGCTTTAACCACTGCACCACTCTAGAAATCAAAATGTAGTAGAAATGAGCCAAGTATAGCACAATGAAACCATTGTGACATCACTGATGAGGTTGGCTTAGTCATTGTTGGAATGAGGCATTATGATTAGAGAATGACACGGGGAAAAAATCTGTCCCCATCACTGCCCCGGCCCACCATCCCCTTCACCCCCCGTCACCGCCATCCCCTTCACCGCCCCGTCACCGTCACTGCCATCCCATTCATCGCCCTGTCACCATCCCCGCAGCATCCATATAAGCCTTAGTACTGCAATATTTAGCTTATTCCTTTCTTATAAATCAAAGTTCTGGCTGCTGAACTTGAGAAAGAGATGTTCAGCTAGCAGGGCTTTGTTTATAAATTTTTATCAACACAACTAATATACTATTTTATCCTAAAGCAAAAAATAAATAAATAAATATAATTTTTTTCTACTTTTGTTGTCTGGTTTCTGCTTTCCACATCTTCTCATTCAATTCCTTCCATCCACTGTGTGTCTTCTCTTTGCGTCTTCCATTTGCTGTTCCTGTGCCTCTCCCTTCACCCCCCCCCAATTGGTCTAGCACCCATCTTCTTCCCTCTGCTCCCCCATAGTCTGGCATCTGTCTTCTTCCCTTCCAGCGTCTTCTCCCCACTCTGTCTTCCACATTTCCCTTCAGGGTCTGTTCCTCTCTACCCTCTTTCAATGTCTGTTCTATTCCTTTCTACCACCACCCTTCCCTCCCTCCTTCACCATCTGTTCCTTTCTACCACCCTTCAGCTCCTCTCACGTGGCTTATCTATTTACCTCCCTCCCTCTTATTTTCGTGGCACGTTACAATGTAATTTGTGCAAGCCACTGGAGCCTGCGAGCTCGGTCCCTGTCCCATCCCCACAAACCATCTCACTTCTGTGTTCCTATTTTCCCCATTTCTAATATCTCCCCTATGTATCTGGCATTGCCCCCGCCCCCCCCCGTGTCCATATACCATCCCCATGGCATGTCCCCTTTATGTCTCTGCCCTATGCCCCATGCACATAATTTCCCCTCTTTCTGTTACCTTTCTGTGCCCAGATTTCCCCTATCTTCCTCTTCCATACCAGTGTGTCTCTTCATTTCAACCCCATCTAGCTTCTCTCCCTCTTTCTTCCCCCCCCCCTGCTTCCAGCATCTGGCTCACCTGCCTGTCCTCCCCTTTTTTTCCTGCTATGGGTTTCTTTCTTTCCCTCTTCATCCCCTTAGCCCAGAATCTTTTTCCCTTTCACTCCCTCCTTCCTAGTGTGAGCCGGGAACATGCGCAATCGCGCAGTCCAGCAGCCCCCACTCGCCCAATCGCAGTGTTTAGCCAGCTCCCTCCCTCCACCTCACCTTATATGCCAAGTTTGCCGGCTTTCTTTTTCCTGAGCCACATGCATTCAAAAAGACGGGCACGCGTGGCTGCGCGAGTTGATCAATCTTCTCCTTTCCTGCAACTTCCTGTTTCCGGTTGCGTCAGAGGAGAAGATTGATCAACTCGCACAGCCGCATGTGCAGCTCGGGAAAAAGAAAGCCGGAAAACTCGGCATATAAGGTGAGGTGGAGGGAGGGAGCTGACTAAACGCTGCGATCGGGCGTGTGGGGGCTGCTGGACCGCGTGATCCTTGATGCCTCACTGCAGAGACAAGACCATTCACTGCTCCACAGGGCGGTGAATGGCCTTGTCCCCGCTCCCGCAGCGACTACTATTTTTCTTTCCCCATTTCGTCGGGTTACCCGCAGCTACTCGTGGGTAACAACCACCGTGTCATTCTCTAATTATGATGTCACAATACCAGCTCTGGTTATCAGAGACTGAAATTTTTCACACTATTTATTCCATTTTCTATACTGTTCTCCCAGGGAAGTTCAGACCAGTTTACCTGAATGTATTCAGGTACTCAAGCATTTTTCCCTCTTTGTCCCAGTGGGCTTATAATCTATCTAATGTACCAGGGGCAATGGGGGGATTAAGTGACATGCCCAGGGTCACAAGGAGCAGCATAGGTTTGAACCCTCAACCCCAGGGTGCTGAGGCAGTAGCTTTAACCACTGTACCACATTCTCCCCAAAGGATACAGTTGATTATTCTTACACAAGCTGATGACATCGCAATAACTTTCTGATAGTCTATCAAATCAAGACGGCCTTGAGTAACTCTAGAAAGAATTAATTTAAAACATAGTTTTAACAAAACATGTCAAGCATGCATTGCATAAACTACATACTGTATAATTATCTATTTGAATTCCTGTTTTATTCTGATTGATCGTTTCTGAGCGGAAACACTGTCACACTTTCTCTAATAGTGGTCTTTAGGGGAAAATCATTATATAGTCTCTGCCACATGAATAATTAATGTTGATATATTCACAAAATTATTTCTTATATTTTTAGCTATCACATCATTAAAACATTTTGTGCCTGATTCTGTATAGGACGCCCGGTCAGCTTTTGAGAATCCTATACAGAATTGCATCTATCCATTAACCCCGCCTAACCACCCCAATTCTCTATCCAGTGTCCATGTCACAGGCGCCGTTTAGAGAATCGCGTTGCCGCTGAGCTCATCATGGCAAGGGAATCTCCCTGCAGCAATCAGCTGAGCAGCTGTGGCAGAGAACCCCTGAACCTCTCCCACAACCAAAGTTGGCCGGCAGAAAAGATGCACAATCCTTCCAGCTGGAAACCCTGAACACCTCCCCCCCCACACACACACACGACTGTCAGCAGCAGGAGGAGTGCCCACTAGCTGTCTAATACCAGCTCTGGCAGGATACACATTTCAAATCTGACAGATTGTAATCACAAAATAGAAAATAAAATTATTTTCTGTACCTTTTGTTGTCTGGTCAATTTATTATTGAAATCATGTTGGTCCCAGGCTCTGGTTTCTGTTTGTCTTCTGTTAACTCACTCACAAAGGTCTCCTGCTCATTTGACATTTTCTTCTTTCTCCGTGCTCACCATTCATCTTCCATCTCTGTATCTTCCTTTCCACTGCCATATCCAACATTTATGTTTCTTTCCACTGTCTACCATCTCACTCTCTCTCTCTGCCTTGTGCCCTAGGTCAAACCTCTCTATTCCCCTCCATGCAGCATCTCTCTCTTCCTCCCTCTATTATCATGTGCAACATTTATCTCTCCCTATGCACCATCTCTCCCTGCCCTCCACCCTGTGTCCAACATTTCTCTATCTCTCTTCTCCATGCATGTCTCCCTTCTCTCCACCATATGCAAGATTTCTCCCTCTCTCCCCTTTCTACGTCTTTGTTACATCTCTCCCCTCCCCTCCTCCCTCCACCCCATGCCCAGCAATTCTTCCTCTCTCCCCCATGTGCAGAAACTTTCCATCTCCCCCTCCCAGCCCCCTGTGCAGCACTTCCTGACCGACCCCCCCCCCCCCAAGAGATCTGATAAACCGTCGAGCCTCCTAAAGCAGCAGCAGCGATGACTGGCGGACAGAGGCAGTGCTCTGAACAGGCTATTCCTGGCCTGCCCGCGACAGAGGGAAGGCCCTAGCGGGGCAAGCCACAAATAGCCTGCTTAGAGCGCTGCATCTGCCTGCCAGTCATCATCACTGCTGCTGTTGCTTTAGGAGGCCCTGGAGGTATGTTGAGCATCACTGAATTGGTGAGTCTAATTTGTGGAAAAAAATGAATCAATTCACCAAAGTGAATCGGCGAATCGAGCAGCACTAGTCTGTAGTGGAAAATGTAACAAATAGTGGCTCTTTCACTCTGAAATATATGATGTAGTTCAAATAGTTCTACCAGTAGGTGGCTGTATTCCATTGGTCATTAAATCTGGGACAAACAAAAATCCCAAAGAGAAATAACAGATGCTGCAAACCAAGAAGCAGACATGGGGTTGCAGTGTTCAGCTATGTATTGTCAGCTCTGTCCTCTCTAAAATCAGTACCTGCTCTGAGGCAGAAGGCCAGGAGAGCTGACAATGCGCACCTGATCACATTACGTTACATAAATATTTATGGTTCACTAATACACCCCAGAAGGAGTTCAAGGTGATTTATAATTTAGAAGAGTAAAGGGTAAGGGTGGGCAGACCGCTGTGTATAGCTGAAATTATCAGAAGCAATTAAGGAAAGATTTATAAGCTATAAAGAGTTTTACCTCATGCAAAATTGTGATGTAGATTCTAATGTATCAACTGCAAGACACAAGATTTTGGTGTAGTCCTCTAGGGGAGAATCAATATCCGACTTGTGCCTTAAGTGTCTGGTGGTCGCGTCTGCAACCGCCTTCAGCTCTCACCTCCCCCAGCACCAGACACAACCACCATCTTACATCAAGCAGTCGCCAGGAGAGGTGCCGAATTTTGCGAGAGTTCACGAGGTGACGTACACACGCACAAGCTGCCCTGCCTCCAGTGGTTACCTTACGTTCTGGAACGTTGCCCGCCTCACTGCTGTCACCTCACGCAAGCGCTTTCCTGTGTCTGTAAGCGATTGTTCTCTCCACTCCACCTCACCATCGCGTACAGACGCAGGAAAGCGCTTGCGTGAGGTGACAGCAGTGAGGCGGGCAATGTTCCAGAACAATGGCCTCAAAGTAGTCCCTGGCGGGCCGCGAGTTTCAGACCACTGGCCTAGTGGTTGGTTCAGTGGACTGTGAACCAAGGGACCCAGGTTCAAATAGCACTGTAACTATAAAATTTTTTTCTGGAGCTTCCTCCAGGAGCAGAAAAATACCGAACCAACTACTACGACTATTTATTATTCATAAAATGCCGCCAGATTCATGTATCGCTGCACAACAAACATGCAGGTGATGACCCCTGCTTGAAGAGCTTACAATCTAATTAAGACAGACATAGGACAAAAGTGACTTATACATGTTACTTAGGTGGGGGAAATATAAGGGATTAGAGGTAGGGGAGGAAAGTGGAAATGACAACACATATGGGCGCTCTACAAGTGGTCTGAAATGCAATTTCAGAAAAGTGGGGTTTTAGCCTGGATTTGAACGCCACAAGAGAAGGGGGCCTGATACACTAAGTCAGGCAGGATGTTCCAGGCATAAGGCACAGCAAGGCAGAAGGGATGGAGTTGGCAGTAGACAGCAGAGGAGAAGGGTAGCGACAAGAGAGACTTACCAGATGAACCGAGCTTCCAGGGCGATGTATAGGGAGACAAGGGAGGAGAAATACTGAGGAACTGCAGAAGATATACCTAAAGACAGTGGCGTTATAAGGGAGGAGCGGTCTTGATATGGGTGCAGCATCCCCTCCTCCTCTCCATCTTGCCACGTGCACACGCCCCCTTGCCCTGCCCCGTACCTTTTTTTACTTCCCCGGCGTGAGGTTGCTGCCTGCGATTGCATCGACGCTCTCTCTGACATCACTTCTGACAGCTGCACCTAGGAAGTGACGTTAAATGGCGAGCTGACTCTCATGCCGGAGAAGTTCAAAAGGGGGGGGGGCGAAGATGCGTGGGAGGGGCACTGCTCACTCTTACTGCGCCACTGCCTAAAGATACAAGACACCAGCAAAGTTGAAAGCTATTGAAGCAGTGTACATTCAGGTACAGGGGGTCTTTTTCTGTTCCTGGAGGGATCATTTTTGGAGCAATCTTACTGAGCAATTAAGATTATGCGCAGATCATTACAGCTTGAAGGAGATGTTGAAAAACAAACTGTAGACGCATATTTCTGATCTGTCTTTCCTACAGTGTTGGCCATTTCTTGTATTCTTTTAATATGTTATTGAAGGATTTGCAAATTTGATTTTTATATGGTGTTGATGATGTTTTCAAGAATGTTTTGCATTGTTTTGGAGTTTTGTTTTGTTTTTGCATTGTGTATGTTTAATTGGAAACCGCTGTGACTCCAGGCGGTATAGTGTTCCCCCACGAATCCACGGTTCGTGAATCACAGACTCACTCATTCATGGTCTGATCCGACCGCCTCTTCCTGTAGTAAAGTCGGGCTGCACCAATCAGAAGCTGTGTGTCAAAGCAGCTCCTGATTGGTGTAGCCAGACTTTACTACAGGAAGAGGCGGTCAGAGCAGACTGCGAGTGATTTTCTTCACCCGCCAGTGCTCCAGCTACCCTCTCCTGCCTCTCCAGCTGCCCTCTCCTGCCTCCCCTGCTTTTTGACAGGCAAAAAAAACTGTAGTTGCGGTTTTTTGAAATTTGCAGGGGGTCCTGAAATGAAACCTCCAAGAATTTCGGGGGAGTACTGTATTAAATTTTTAAATAAATAGATACATTTTTACAAAAAAAATAAATTTACAGTGGGCTTTGAACCTGTTTCCCTTGGTTTACCGTCCACTGCCTAACCACTAGGCTATTCCTCAGTTCTGCAAGAGTGTCTGTGTGATCATGTTGAAAAGAATGTTGCCAGACAGCTGTCCTTGTGCCATGTTTTCCCCTGTTTATAATTTAAATGTTTCAGTTTGTAAAGTGGTTGATCAGGATGGACATCTCCTCGACATATTTTCAAACTGGAAATCTGGATGTGTTTCCTGTTAAAAAAAATTGCTGTGAGATGGACTTTTGGGGGGGGGGGGGGACATTATGAGCAGGTTGACCCGATTTTAACGTAGACGATCTTTTGAAAATATCCCTTCATGTCTTTTCAAACAATTGAACATCCCTAATCCTCAAAGGATTGCCAGTTAACAGGTCTGCAGAGGAAAACATAGTTTCAAACCTTGGGTCTTTCTACCAGTAGATGGCAGTATTCCATTCAACATTAAATCAGGGTTAGACAAGAATTATTTATGTAGCTGGGTAGAAATGATACCTTTAGCAGATTTTTCAAGATCTCTGGGGTCTACCAAGATCCTTTTTTTTTAGTTGATGGAAGGGTTTGTCATAATCTGAAGTTGACTTTTTTAAGTATTTGTTCATCTTGTAAAGTTATATTGTCTTTCTCTTTATAATGTTATAATGTTCTCTTTTAGCTCATTTTAATTAGGGAAGGCTGGCACAGAATTTTCTTTCTTCTCAATACAGCCTAATTTATTTTAGCAGGACAACAATGGGAATGAGTGATTGACTTCCCTTTCAATCTTAGATGGTGTTACTTAGACTAGAACCCCTCAGCAAACAGGGAAACACCTTATTGTACCTGGATTTAACTTGATTTTAACTATTACAGGAAAGTTATGAGCTAAATCCCCCTCCCCCCAAAAAAAGGCAAACACAAACAAGTGATGAAAATAGACAGGTGACTAAGCACTGGGAAGTTAGGCATAAAGAGTTAATACCGCAGGCCCCCCCCCCAAAAAAAAAAAAAACAGTTCGAAAAGAAATTTGCCATAAAGGTAGGAATGACAAGATAAAATTCTGACTTTTTCCTCATGTTGTTATAATTATCAGGCATAAGGTAGCCTCAAACCAATTTTGATTGGAAAGTAGCTACCTGTATTTTCCAGGAGGGGCTACTCTACCACTCGTGAGGCTATTTACACATTGAAATCAGTGCTGCAGCTTTCATCTATGAAGTTCTGATTACTTTATCTTCATATATAATCTTATATAACCGGGAGATACACCCTTTTACTACTGGTTCCCCTAAACCTTTGTCGAATTCAGATTTCTTTACTACTCCATTACTCTTCCCCTTATATGCCAATATATAATTTTATGGGCAAAGTTTAATGATATATGGGAGAGTTATATTGAAATGGAAAAAGAAGTTCTATAAAAGAAATGAGATGTATATTATCCTATCCTTATGGATTGGGAATCCAGGCCTCCAGGGAGGTGGGTGGGGGAGGTAGGGAATGGGATTGTTTTAATAGTAGTATAGATAAGATGCATTATCTTTATTAGTTTATTAAGGCTATGAATTACATTCAATGATAATTATGTGTTGTAATGAGATTACTGTATTAAAATTATTAAATAAAGAATTTTATTTTTTTTTAAAAGAAATCAGTGCTGCAGCTTGAGGAGGATGTGAGAATTCTAGGACTCCCAAAACAAACAGGGAAGCAAACTACTATTTTCTGGCACACTTACAGAGTACAATATATGCAAACAAACAAAACTAGAAGTGGCTCCTAGCACATCTATGATACTTGTAACTCTAGTTAGTACTTTCTTTCCTTCAGTGCTCAGAGATGGTTTGATTTCAGACCACGGGACAAGCCCGTGCAGATGAACGTCTGTCAATTTCTTCTCGAATCATTGCACTGATTTTCAATCATGAAAACATTCCAAAATGAAGATATAGAAAACTGCATGAACTTAATCTGAAAAACTTTTTGAAAGTATACCGCTGATTCTGGGTTCTGACGCGTTTTGCGATTTTGCTTCCTTAGAAAATCCATATAACACGTTCTTTAACATTCAGTATCGAGTCTGTCATAAACAGCCTTCACTTGCACCTGCATGTTTTTGGAGAACTAGCGTTACAAGTATCATAAATGTGCTATGAGCCACTTCTAGTTTTGTTTGTTTGCAGAATTCTAGGACTGACATTCTCCTTTTTATAACTGTGTTAGAGTCTTTCACCAAAGACTTCTCTTATACTACTAGTCTTTAAGCCTGTTACATTAACGGGTGCTAGAACAGATGTGTCTATCTGTCTTTCTTTCTGTCTCTCTGTCTCCTTGGCTGCTGTCTGTTTGTCTCTCTCTCTCCTTGGCCGCTGTCTGTCTGTCTGTCTTTCTCGCTTCTTGGCCGCTGTCTGTCTCTCTGGCACCCTGTCTGTTTGTCATTCTTTCTGTTTGTGTCTCTCCCTGGCCCCTTGTCTGTCTGTCTGTCTTTCTTTCTTTCTGTCTGTCTCTCTATCTCTCTCCCTGGCCCCCTGCCTATCTCTCTCTGGCCCCCAGAACAAACCAAGATTGCTGCCTGCCCCCCAGCACACTCTTCCCCCCAAAGCAACCCCTTTTCCCTCTCCCCCTCCACTTCTTTCTGTCTGTCTCTCTGTCTCTCTCCCTGGCCCCTTGCCTATCTCTCTCTGGCCCCCCAAGCAAACCAAGATTGCTGCCTGCCCCCCAGCACACCCCTCCTCCTAAAAGCAGCCCTTTTCCCTCTCCCCCTCCACAGCAGTAGCAGCCGGACGCCTCACAGCACCCGCACCCTGTCCGCTTCGTCCGAGGATGTTTCTAGCATTGTAAGTTCTGAGGAAGGTATTCTGCTGCCCTTGTTTAACATTTTTTCTTTCTTGAATTCATGAATTTACAATCCTAAATCCTTATGTGAAATTCCCAATAGGAGATAGTGGATGTGTGGAAGGGCAGACTAGTTGGGCTATTTGGCCTTTATCTGCCATCATGTTTCTATGTTTCTATATTCAGCACACAGCGATAAGCAACCTGCAAGTTGCTTCCAGCCACAGGCTAACCTAACCTCAGATATTCAGTGCCGGGATATGTGCAGCTCCCTGCATTGAATATCCGGGTATGTGCATTGGCCCAGAAGTTAACCAGGCTGATATTCAGACCAGTGCACGATTAACTTGGAATATAAAGTTAGGATAGTTGTTTTGCTGTCCTAATTTCATGCACTCCCTTAGCTGGTTATTAGACTGATCACTGACTAGCTAAGTTGATGCCCCCAGTGTGTTTTCCATGTAAAGGTCCAGGCAATTTGCTACTCTTCAGTTTGTCAAATTGCCCCATTTCATCTTCCAGTGTTAAAGATTTGTTAGTTTCTCTGACTCATCAGCATTGAATACCATTTCTGACACCGATAACCCCCCTGTGAAGACCAAAGCAAAGAATTAATTTAATCTCTACGCTATGGCTTTGTCTTCCCTGAATGCCCCTTTTCTCCTTCAATTATCTAATGATCCAAACAATTCTTTTTCCAGCTTCTTGCTTCTAATATACCCACAAAAAGGTTTTTACTATATGTGTTTTTGCCTGTCACACAATCTTCTTTTATTTTTATTATTATTTTAGATTAACTGCATTTTCATTAAGAGATTTTCAAGGTCTTACTTTGCCTTACATGTCAGCACCTTGCATTTGACTTACCATTCCATATGCTGTTTTCTATTATTGTTAGCCAGATCCTTCTTCCATTTTCTGAAGGATTTTCTTTTAGCTCTAATAGCTTCCTTCATTTCACTTGTTAACCACACTGGCTGCCGTTTGGTCTTTTCTTCCTCCTTTTTTAATATATGGAATATATCTGGTCTGGGCTTCTAGGATGGTATTTTTGAATAACAGTAAACCACAAAAAGAAGGACAATAAAAGTCAAAGGAGGCCTCCAGTCCTGTGAAAATACAAAGCATTGACACTGTGTGAATAAATGGACTGCTTTGTATCTTCACATTGACTGGTGGCCTCCTTTGTCTTTTATCATCCCACATTTTGTGGTTTATTATCTATGGACATGGTGAACTTTCTCTCCAGGTTTGTCTCTATTTGTGAATAACATCCATGCCAGATGTAAATTTTTGACCTTTGTAGCTGCTTCTCTAAGTTTATTTTTTACCATTCTTTTCATGGTATTATAGTCTCCAAAGATTATATCAAATCTGATCATGTTATGATCACTGGTATCAAGTGGTCCCACATTAGGCTACACAAAGATTAGCACATCTCTCAGTACAGTGCATCATTCTTCCATAGGATAGTCATCAATTTACCTTTCAAAAGTCAATAGCTTATGAAATCAGATTCCTTGGGCAAGAACCTTATGTTTTTCTTCTTAAAATATGATTTATTGCATAGTATCTCATACATTTGACAACATGTACAAACAAACCATTCCATACAATATATTTGTCTGCCCAACCCGATTCAATCTAAAAATTTGTTGGATTTTTTTCCTTAGCTATTTCTGGACAAGAATCCAAAGCTTTTCCCGTACTGTTGTTAGGTTCCAGCTACTTGAAGTCTCCATCAAAGCTCACTCCAGCCCATCTACACCATCCCAGCCATTGAAGACCTCCCCAGCCCAGCCTCCACCAAATGGCCATATACAGACACAGACCATGCAAGTCTGTCCAGTACTGGACTTAGTTCTTCAATATTTGCTATTATTTTTTGATTCTAGATCCTCTGTGTTCATCCCACGCTTTTTTTGGACTCCGTCACCATCTTCATCTCCACTACCTCTCTCAGGAGCGCATTCCAGGCATCCACCATCCTCTCCATAAAGAAGAATTTCCTTACATTGCTCTTGAGTCTATCACCTCTCAGCCTCAAATTATGCCCTCTGGTTTTACCATTTTCCTTTCTCTGAAAAAGATTTTGCTCTATGTTAATATCTTTCAAGTATTTGAATGTCTGAATCATATCTCCCCTGTCCCTCCTTTCCTCTAAGGCACAGGTGTCGAAGTCGGTCCTCGAGGGCCGCAATCCAGTCGGGTTTTCAGAATTTCCCCAATGAATATGCATTGAAAGCAGTGCATGCACATAGATCTCATGCATATTCATTGGGGAAATCTTGAAAACCCGACTGGATTGCGGCCCTCGAGGACCGACTTCGACACCCCTGCTCTAAGGTATACATATTCAGGGCTTCCAGTCTCTCATACATCTTTTGGCGCAAACCTGCTATAATTTTCGTCGCCCTCCTCTGGACCGCTTCAAGTCTTTTTGTATCCTTCGCCAGATACAGTCTCCAAAACTGAACACAATACTCCAAGTGGGGTCTCACCAACAACCTGTACAGGAGCATCAACACCTTTGTTCTTCTACTGGTTACGCCTCTCTTTATATAGCCCAGCATCCTTCTGGCAGCAACCACTGCCTTGTTGCATTGTTTTTTTGCCTTTAGATCTTCGGACACTATCACCCCAAGGTCCCTCTCCCCATCCGTGCATATCAGCCTCTCACCTCCCAGCATATACGACTCCTTCCGATTATTAATCCCCAGATGCATTACTCTACATTTCTTTGTGCACTGAATTTTAGTTGCCAGATATTAGACCATTCCTCTAACTTTTGTAGATCCTTTTTTATGTTTTCCATTCCCTGCTCGGTGTCTACTCTGTTACAAATCTTGGTATCATCAGCAAAAAGACAAATCTTTCCTTCTAACCCTTCAGCAATGTCACTAGATACCTAAAAATGTGTAACATGTCATGGGTTAAGAAAATTCTATCAGCACTGTAGAAATGTTATTTAGTAGTAGTAGTAGTGTTTGTTTAATTTTTAGGTCTTATATTTTCTATATTGCAAAATATAGCATATTCTGCAAAGTGTTTGCAGCTCATGTGTGGTTTTGCAGCTCTAAAAGCTGCTGTCTGATAGTTGAAAGAGCGTAGGCTGCATTGTATGCTTTACCTTGAATGGAAGATCAGTGAACTTCATTGGTTACACAAAGACCAGATAAACTGATTTATAAAAGGAGATAAATGATATGTTGAAATATTTACAAGTTATTTTGTTCTTGGACAAGAGCCCCCTGGCAACTCCTTCTGAGCCAAGCTCAATCAGGGAGGGAACATAAACATGGAAGCTCTACTTCGCATTTCACCACTTTTGCAATCAGTGAAAGGGATTTTGGTGAGTCAAACCCAGGCAACAGAGGCTTCCTTTGCTCACCACAGTGAGGACCAATAAGCATGGGCAAAGCAAGTTACACTTCCCCCTCCATATTTGCGGTTTCAGCACTCGCGGTTTCTCTTATTCAAGTTTCAAATTTATTAGGATTTTATATACCGCCTATCAAGGTTATCTAAGCGGTTTTTACAATCAGGTACTCAAGCATTTTCCCTATCTGTCCCAGTGGACTCACAATCTATCTAACGTACTTGTGGCTAAGGAGGATTGAGTGACTTGCCCAGAGTCACAAGGAGCAGCGCAGGGTTTGAACCCACAACCCCAGGGTGCTGAGGCTGTAGATCAAACCACTGCACCACATGTTGACTCCTCCCCCCCCCCCCAAATTACATCATGAATAAAGTACCTGTACTGTCCTGTACCGATAAAGTTTAGCGCTTACCAGCATTCACTCAGAAAATTGCTGCTTCCATGCTTTCACCCTCAAAATCACTGCTTCCCAGCTACCCAGTGTACATTGATAAAATCGCTGCTTCCATGCTTTCACCCACAAAATCGCTGCTTAAAGTCTTTCACCCTCAAGATCGCTGCTTCCCAGCTTCCCAGTGTGCACAGAGGAAAACGCTACTTCCCAGCATGCATGGAGAAAATCACTGCTTGTCTGCTATCAGCCTGAAAATTGGTGAAAATCTCTCCTTGCCTGCTATCAGTTATTCGCGGTTTCAATAGCAAAAACGGTGGCTGTTACAAGAAAACCCATGAATAACATAAAAAGTTATTTGCAGTTTTTCCGTATTCGTGGCTATCTTCCGCCCACAACCACTGCGAATACGGAGGAAGGAGTGTACTCTGAAGCTTTGTGAGCCTGAGTCCATATAGTAAATTTGGAAATAGTGGCACATATTTGAAAGTTTGGATTTACCTTCTAGCCTCTATGGGGTCAATTATATGAGACCTGAGGGTACAGACAAGCATTTTACTTGTTTAATTTAACATACTATAATAAATTCAACACAGTTAACAAAAACCAAAAGACTGTACAAGCACAGTGTATTATAATCACATTCAGAAGAATTTGTCAAATAAGTAGGTCTTTAGCATTTTTTTTAAAGGAAAGATAGGAGTTGGAGTTTGTCATCAGGACTGAAAAGGGTTTATCCCACGAACCAGCTTGAAAAGATAAAATTCTATGGAAAAATATTTTGTATGTGCAATATTTTCTGTCAGTAAATTTAAAGTGATCACTAATATAATCAGGTATAAAGCCAAACAATGTCTTGTAACAACCTAACTTGAATAATAATTGCTGTACAACCTAACTTGAATAATATTCTTGCCTCAACAGGGAGCCAATGTAGCTTCTGATAGAATTTGGTTACATGATCAAATTTTTTCAAGTTGAAAAGCAACCTTTTGATATTCTTTTTACTGGAGGCTAGATAAATGATATTACAATAGTCCAGGAAACTCAAAATCAATGATTTTACTAGTAGTCTAAATGAGGAAAGATCAAACTATGCCCTAATTGATCGTAATTCCCATAGCATTAAAAAAGTTTTCCTAACTAGTGCATTAATTTGAGCATCGAGTGATAGATTTTGGTCTAAATAAACCCCTAAGATTTTTATAACCGGCATAATAGAGTATGTAATGCTGTTCAACGTTATAGTATTCTCTGTGATCTTATTGGAATGTGAAGCCAGGAAGATTTTAGTTTTGTCTGGGATGAGTTTGAGTTTAAAGCCCTTCATCCAGGAGTCCACTCTCTGGATTATAGGAGAAAGAAATTGTAGAGTATCTGCTGATCAGGACTACAATTGTTATATCATCTGCATAGCTATAGTGTATGATTTTAATGTTTAAGCAGGGTTTTATAAAATTGTCATTGCATATATCTGTTTATCTATCTATAGAAGGAGGAGAGTTTGAGGGAGGTTTGGTATCACTGAGGAAAGGGGGATCAGAAGGGCTCCATTTTTTTTGTGTTTTTAATGTATGCAGGTCCTGGCCAAATTCGCCCAAGACCTTAACAATTGTCTTATATGGGCCCAGACATATATATAAGCTCTGGAGGCCACTGCTTCCATAATTAATTTTAGTATTTAAGTGGTTTACATTCAGGTACTGAAGCATGTTTTTCTATCTGTCCCAGTAGGCTTACACTTTATCTAATGTACCTGGGGCATAGGGGGACTAAGTGAATTGCCCAGGGTCACAAGAAGCAATGGAGGATTTGAACCCACAACCTCAGCATGCTGAGGCTGTAGCTCTAACCACTGAGCCACACATTCCATGGCTATTCAATTTTCTTGCCTACACATGGCCCAGCACTGAATATTCAGAGCTAATTTAGCCAGTAATGATCAGTATTAAAAAAAAAAAAAAATTTACTGACTGCTGCCAGATTAATATTTACCAGTATGTTCCTCTGTATCTACTGTTTATTCCATTGGTTCCCAAACATATTCTTGGGGATACCTTGAGCCAGTCAGATTTTCAGGCTATCCACAATGAATATATATGAGAGAGATCTGCATGAAGTGGAGGAGGCATCAGAACTGAATAGCCAGGACTAATTATGGAAGCAGCGGCCTCCGGAGCTTATATGGGTTCCAGACAATATTCTGCTGGGTTTATATAAGACAGTTGTGCAGGTCCTGGCTGAATTTGGCCAGGACCCGCATAACATTTAAAAAGTCCCACCGCACGTGCACCCGTACCTTTTTTAATTTCCAGGGGAGAGCAACAGCGTGAACTTGCTGCTCGTATCATATCGGCCATCCCTCTGACGACACTTCCTAGGCGCAGGGCCTAGAAGTGACGTCAGAGAGAGACAACACCGAAGCGGGCGGCAAGTTCATCATGCTGTTTGCGCAGGAAAATTAAAGAGGTACGAGGGGAAGGGATGGGTGCACATGCACAGTAGGGGGGTGGGTCGGGAAGGAGGGGGCGAAGAGAACGGATGCCTGCGCCCTTTACAAAGACTGGCATAATAGACGGCACCTCCCTTACTATGCCAGTGCTCTTAAGATTCCCTTCCTCTTACCACATATAAATATGAGAGAATGAATGCGGAATGTATGGGGTTTAGTAGTTCATTTAATAAAGTGTGGAGCCTATTGACTACATTTGTTACCTCGCAATAAGGGTCATGTATCTCTTCTTTTTCTTAGATTTCCTTACACATCCAGGATGGGTGGGTGGGGGGAGGGAAATGTATTTTGAAGATTAAAATTACTTAAATCACATCAAATGTCTTATTGAATTAATAATTGGGAGGAGGGTGGGAGAAAATTATTGTTTTATGTATTACTTGTGTAGTTAATAGTGCGTTTTATGCAGTATTTTATGTTCAATTAATTGTATTGCACTGTCAAAGTTTGAAAATCAATAAAGATTAAAAAAAAAAAAAATCCCCTTCCTCCTAGTCACCTTTCACCAATGTCTCAGTTGTCATTTATTCTATTAATACTTACAAAGTCAAATAATAGCATCTGATTCACTTTGTTTATCCTGTTAGGCACTGGGATGAGAACACTGTGGACCAGATTTCTCAGCCAACAGTAGGCTAAAACATTTACAAATCGAGTTATTTGACCTTCAGAGTGCAGTTTTCAAACACCATTTACAGTGGTGCCTCACACAACGAACTTAATTCGTTCCAGGAGCAAGTTTGTTATGCGAAAAGTTCGTTATGTGAAACGTGTTTTCCCATAACAATACATGTTAAAAAAAATAATTCGTTCTGCAGCATAAAATATGCTAAGATGACATAAAAAAAGATAAATTTTTTGTTATTATGTTTATTTAGATACATCTAAAAACATAATTGTTTTTTGTAGTATAAATCATGTTTTATTGGCACATCAGCAGTAAATACACAATACAGCACTACAGTACAACAAGGTCGCGAACACCAAACGTACCATCAAACACATTTTCACCCCAACCAAAGAATCCCCCCAATCCCCACCCACTCCAAAGCCCAAACCCCCACCCCAACCCAAACCCACACCATGAGACCCAATCCATACCCAAAACCCCAGCAAGAAAGGATTATGCTGAGCAAGCTGTTTGCTTATGCCGCTCAGCACATATCAAACAAAACAAGAGAACCAAATCCCATCCTCCCACCCACAATGTGTAATCCCACCCTACCCACCGAACTCCACATACTTCCAACCACTCATACCCACCATTCACACTCACCCAAACATCCACCCACCAACCCGGGGAAAACAGCTGAGAGCATAAGGTATCAGCAACAGAGTGAATTTAAGACCAGACTTCTGGCCCTAAGGGAAAGCGAGGAAATGTAGGGGTCCCAGGTCTGCAGGAAAATCTTCGACCGCCTGACAGATAATCGAGCATGGCGCTGCTCCAAGAGCATCAAATTATGAAAACGATTCCTCCAAGCCCAGTAAGCAGGCGCTATGTCTTGCGTCCAAACGCTAAGAATGACCTTCTTTCCTATAACAGCGCCTTTCCGGATCAGCAACCGATGTCTCCGAGCAGGCACTCGCAAAGATTCATATCTATCCAAAAGCAAGCCTACCGGAGACATCGGAATAGCGTGACCAACCAGCCACTCCAAAAAGCGGAGTATGGCTCTCCAAAAGACTTTCACTCGAGGGCATCCCCAAAATGCATGGAAAAAGGAGTTGCACCCCAGTGTACACTTAGGGCAGATTGGAGAAGAAATGCCCCCAACCTTGTGGACCTGCTCTTGGGAAAAATACGCTCGATAAACCACTCGAAATTGGCATTCCCTCAGTTCTGCACTAATAGAAATAGAAGAGATACGTCCAATAAGGGAAGGAAAGTTCAAGGACTCACCAGGTATGCCCAGATCTCTACCCCAGCGGTTCTCCAAAGCCGTATAAGACTTCTGAGGAGTAAGCCGCCGCAAAGCCCCATGCAACGCAGACACCGTCAAGCCACAAGCATAAAATTGGGCAAAAAATAGACGAAATTGGTTACCCAAGCGAAACCGTAAGCCCGGGCGCGCCAAGGACCTCACATAATGATGAATTTGCCGATACGCAAACAGACCTCCCACACCCAAGGAATGAAGCATGGGAAAGTCTCCCCAAGGTCTTATCGCCCCCTCCTCATCCAATAAATGCTCAAGAAGAAGAAAACCCTCTCCAGTCCATCGCACAAAGACCGAGTTATCACAGCCAGGCAGAAACTGCGGATTCCCCCGTATAGACAACTGATCCGAAACTTGATGGTCCCCCCCCAGCAACCCGACCAATGCCTTCCAAGAAAAACGCCACGACCGAAGGATGAAACTAGATCGGAACGCGGGGGGCAAGAGGCGAACAGGTAACTGAGACAACGAAAACAAGTGCCAAGGAGAGAAAAGAGCATTTTCAAAGTCCCGAATAAGATAGTCATCACTCCGTAAGCACCAGTCTCCCAAAAATCGCAGCAAGCAAGCCAGATTATATAGGCCGATATCCGGGAGTCCCACACCACCGATCCTTCCCGAGCCGAACAGATAAGAGATCGATATCTGAGACTTCTTGCCTTGCCAAAGGAATCGGGTCAGCTGCCTATGAAGCCGTTGAAGATCGTTACGACGAAGACAAAGAGGCAGCAACTGGAGTACATACAACCAGCGGGGAAAAATAACCATCTTATACAAATGAACCCTACCATAAAAAGAGAGAGGCAGAGACATCCACTTTGCAAAACAACCCTCCGTAGCAGCCACCAACGCATCTACATTAGCACGATATAACCGTCCCACACTGCTCGTGAGTTGCACTCCCAAATATTTGAATACACCATCCGCCCACCTTAAAGGAAACTGCCCCGGCCACTCCAAGCGCACCGCCTCGGCAGTAGCTAATGCCAAAGATTTATCATAATTCAATTGGAAGCCCGAAAAATCGCCATACTCCATAAAAAGCGACATAAGAGCAGGAAAGGATTCCCACGGGGAGGTCAAATGAACCAACAAATCGTCTGCAAATGCCGATATCTTAAACTCTCGGCCGCCGAGAGAAACACCCCGAACCGCCGGATTAGCAGAGATTTCGCGAATTAAGGGATCCAAGGTGAGCACGAAAAGAAGAGGAGACAAGGGGCATCCTTGTCTAGTACCCCGCTGAATTGGAAACACCGCCGAAGAAACTCCATTAACCAGCACCCTGGCCTGCGGATCATGATATAACGCAGCCACCGCATCACTAAAGAAACCTCCCATACCATAATGTTGAAGAGTAAAAAACAAAAAATCCCACAAAACCCTATCAAAGGCCTTATGGGCATCAAAACTGACCAACAAAGAAGAAACCTGCTCCCGCTCCACCCACTCCAGCGAAGCCAGTATAGTACGTAAATTGCGAGTGGACGACCGACCTTTGACGAACCCAACTTGAGGCTCCGCCACCAGTGAGGGCAAAATACCCGCCAACCGGTTGGCCAACAATTTAGCAAAGAATTTAGCTTCAGCATTCAACAAGGATATGGGGCGATACGAGGAGGCCCTTAATGGGTCTTTGCCGGGCTTAAGCAAAACCACAATCTGAGCAACCCGAAGAGAAGGCGGGAGAGCCCCATCGCGTACCGCAGCGTTAAACACATCAACCAGAACTGGGGCCACGTCCGCAAGTAGAAGTCTATAGAATTCACTGCGAAAGCCATCGGGCCCCGCCGCCTTCTGCAGCGGAGAACTACCAAGAACCAGCGATAGTTCTTCAACTGTAAAAGGAGCCTGCAAACGCGCATTCTGAGCGTCTGTCACCACCGAATGAGAGATCTGATCCAAATAAAGATCACCCGCCAACGAAGAAACCGGTGGAGCAGCATACAACTCCCGGAAATAATGGTGAAACACCGCCGCCATATCCTCATCCTTGTGGACCAAACCACCATCAGCCCGGCGGAGATGGAGAATTGGGGAAAACCCCTTAGCACGTCGAATCAAATTTGCCAAAAGCTTACCGCTCTTATTAGCATGCAAATACAGTTGAAATTTATAGTATGCCAAAGACTTCATAGCCCGATCATGTAATAGTTCCCGCAACGACAACTGCGAAGCCAATAATAACGCTCTATTGATTCCGGTGGGATGAGCCCCATAGCGGCGACGATCATCCTGAACCTGGCGCTCCAACCAGAGCACCTGACGGTCGTGCCTTTTTTTCTTTCGGCTAGAGTAAGCAATGATCTCACCCCGCAACACCACTTTAGCAGCCTCCCAGTAAAGAAAGGAGTCACCCCTATGAGACGCATTATGAAAAGCATAGTCCTTCCATTTATCTACCAAGAAAGCATGAAACTCCTGATCAGAATAGAGCGAGAGAGGAAACCGCCAATGAAAGCCCCCAGGGGTATCTCCAGGAAACTCTAAAATAAGAACAATCATAGCATGATCCGAAACATCATATCCTCCAATCTCCGCCGAGCTCACCTGCGAAAACAGGGAGTCCGTGAGCAACCAATAATCAATACGGGACTGCGTTGCATGGGCACTAGATGTATGAGTGTAGTCGCGGTCTCCAGGATGTAACACCCGCCACACATCAATCAAAGACATAGAAGAGGCAAATAAGGGAAGGCCTCTATTCGGGGCATACCTGTCGTGAGGAAGGGGATTAGATTTGTCAATAGTGGGATCAAAAGCTTGATTAAAATCCCCACCCAACACCACTGGAAGGTCCTGATGAAGGAGTCTGGTGAGTGAACGCATAAAGGACCCATCCCAAGTGTTAGGAGCATATATATTACACAAGAGCAAATCCTGCCTATTAAGTGTCACTTTAGCTACCAGATAACGTCCCTGCGGGTCAGACCATACCTTATGGGTAGTCAAATGCAGACCCTTACGACATAAGATGACCACCCCCGCCTTCCGGTGCAGACCCGAAGACTCCAAGATCTCGCCAACCCACCACCGGCAGAGTTTAACATGTTCCGCAGAAGAGAGGTGGGTCTCCTGCAAAAATGCTATATCCGCCTTTTGTCGATTCAATGCACTAAGAATTTTTTGGCGTTTAACAGGAGATGTGATACCATGGACATTCCAGGAGATAAACTTAATTACCATGAGTATGAAAAGCTAAGATAAAAAGAAAGATAGCTGAATAGACAACCGGGGGAACCGTCCCAGCCAGCGGCTCCTTCCCGGAGCAAAAATTCACCCATAGTCCAAAAAAAAACACAAACACAACCAAACACCAATACCCCGGGTCCCACAACCACCTCCAGTCACACCCAAACACACCCTTCCAAACACTCCACACATACAAACCCCCCTCCCAAACCCAGCCCCCAACCACCCAGCAGCCCTCTCCCCCCCCCAACAACCTCCCAATCTCCAACCCCCAAATTCTCATGTACAGATCTGGGAGAAACCCAGATACCAGTCACGCTGAAAAGCCCTCCCGAGCCCACCCCCCAACTTCCATATAAACTAAACACTAACCCACGTAGAAGAAGTACTGGAAAATAGACTAAAGAAATACCTCAACAAATAAAATAAGAATGAACAATTACTGCGGAGGAACAGGCAGCTATGCGGGGAAACTGTCCCAATATAAACCGCAAAGAAGACAACATATCAGTAAATAAAATAAAATAAATCCCCCTTATGCTGAGAGAGAACAAAACGAGAAACTATGTCAAAAGCAGAAGGGGGCACCATGGCAGGAAAGCAGGCCATCCCCCACGGGGGAACAGCGCCATATAATCCAATACACAGGCAAACAAGAACAGCAGAAACAAAACCAAAGGGCTGGAGTCCGCGGACATGGGTCAGTCAGAGAAGATGGCAGCAGCTCCCAAAACTCCAGCACCACCGCCCCACCGGCAGCCCATGGCAAAGTCCAAGGCTGCTTGCTAGCAGCAGCAAAACAGCAAGAGAGCCAGCCCAGTACAGTCCAGAAACCAGAAACTAGGAAACAGAGGACGATCATGGGCTAGGCGCTGCTCCCGCCAGACGTTGCACATAAGCCAAGGCATCGGCCGCAGAGTCAAAAAAGTGAGAGCGACCCTCATGTTGAACTTTGAGGCGTGCAGGATAGAGAAGCGCGAACTGGATGTGCCGCTCATGGAGTTGACGACAAACAGCGGCAAACTCCTTTCTCCGGGCAGCCAATTGAACCGAGAAGTCCTGGAAGCACAAAATCTTCTGGTTTTCATAGGTGAGGGGGCCTTTCGCCCGAATAGCCCGCAGGATCTCCACCTTGTGGGCATAATTCAACACCTTGAAGATTACCACCCTAGGACGGGTAGCATCCTGGCGGCGAACTCCCAGACGGTGCGCTCTCTCAATCCGCAGGGGCCCCGCAGTCGAAGGAAGCTGAAGAGACTGCACCAGCCAGGATTCCAGAAAGGAATGCAGCTGCCCATCCAACACCGACTCGGGAACGCCAACAAGTCGCAAATTGCTGCGCCTGGAGCGATTCTCCAGGTCCTCCACCTTGAGTTCCAGCTGCCGTATTTTTGAGTCTGCCGCTGTCTGGGCCTCCCGAGACTGCCCAGCCGAGTCCTCCAAATCGGACACCCTTTGCTGAAAGGAACCAAACTCCGCTCTAAGATGGCTCACAGAATCATCCAATCCATCCATTTTGTCAGAGAGCTTTTGGAGCTGGGAGGTAAGGGTGTCTTGAATCGCTGCCCGCACCTCCGTGATAATATCCGCCACCCACTCAGAGCGTGGTGAAGAAGGAGACACGAGGGCCGGTTCCGCCATCTTGGAGTCAGCAACCCGAGGCTACTCCCGATCCTTGCGGGTCACTTTAGCAGCCATAGCTCCCCAAAAAGAGAGCACGAAACGCTGCAGGGACTTCCCCTCCGAAACCGGAAGTCGGGGAAAGCAAACTGCGCCGATAGCAACGCCGGCAGAGCACAGGAAAAGCGAGCGGGCCCGGGAGCTCCCTTCACGCGCGTCGGCTCACCAAGACGGCATCACGTGACTCCCTGTATCTGGTTGAACATAATTGTTTTTTAAAACAACACACATTTTTTAAATTTAAAGACAGACTAAGTAGAGTCTAATTTTACAGTGAGAGAGGGCAGAGTCTCAGCGGCAAAAACTGGGACTTAACTGTTCATTTTTTAAATGCCTGCATGGTTGAAAATGTTGTCCATTTCCTTGGGCAGATCATTCTGTCTATAATACTAGTTTATACTTATTACAAAATGGTCTAAATGGATAAGCTTTTTTTTTCCTGTTTCTTTCAATATGTAAACAGATTGCCAATGGTGAGAGAGAACAAAGCTGTTACTGTATTTTTCTAGCATCGGGGAAGCGGCGAGAGTAGCTCCGCCCCCCCCAACGCATCAGCAGTAGGCGCCGGGCCCCTGCGAGCCGACGGTCCACCACTGCACAGGGAGCCAGGCGGAGAGAGGGCAGTTAAGCGCAGTGCCTGCGCGGAAGGATGCAGCTCGGGCGACTTCGTTGTGTGAAACGAAGTTCGTTGTAGGAAGCAAGACCTGAAGTTCGTTGTGCGCAGCGTTCACTGTGCGAGGCGTTCGTTATGTGAGGCACCACTGTACTTGTATTGAAAACTGCCCATTCAGTAGGCACTGAAATGTACATGCATTTTCTCCCGGATTCTATATAGGGTGTCCAAAGTTGTGTGCCGAAATTTGGGCACACACTGCCGAGCTCTTAACTAGCAATAACTGGATGATTACAACCAATTATTGCAGTTAATTGACATCAAGTGGGATCTGTGCATGCTATTCTATAAGGCTTGGCCCCTAGCTCTCATAGTATGTATCTGAAAAGGGGCATGCCCAATAAACACAGTATGATAATCACAGCAAAACACTTTCGCCAAATATAGTGCAATGGATGGAATCTTCACCAAAAACCAGCAAACACAAACCAGTCTAGCCTGCACGAGTTAATGTAAATGCAAAAAAGGAGGGAAAAGCCTCAGAAAAATGTAGCGCAAGACAGCCACCGCCGCAGCTTAAGGCCTGCCCCAAGAGAACCCCATGGACATTAACAAAACCTCCTTTTTGCCAAATTCAAAATGACTCTGTGCAATGCAGTGAATAAGAACTGGAGAATAGTATAAAAACCACTTATCTTGTGCAGAGGATTGGCGCACCCAATGATGGCCAGCGTTTCACAATTCTATGCTGCCTCAGGGTGTAGCCGCCGGTCAATCCTCTTCTGGGATTGCAGTGCGGTGCGGGGAGAGCTGTTTGTTTGAGCTCCCCGAAGAGGATTGGCCAGTTCGTATTCACTGCATTGTACAGAGTCATTTTGAATTTGGCAAAAAGGAGGGTTTTTTTTAAATGTCCATGAGATTTTGTTGGGGCAGGCCGGCTGGCTTGCGCTACATTTTCTGAGGGGTTTTTTCCTCCTTTTTTTTTCATTTAAATTAACTCGTGCAGGCTAGACTGGTTTGTGTTTGCTGGCTTGGGGTGAAGATTATGTATAGCAATGTCTGTAATTATTATTTTTAACTCACTTCGAAAATTGTTTGTTATATTTGTCACCCCAACTGATGTTTAATGAGATTGTACATCGCCTAGGAAATGTGATAGGTGATTAATCAAATTTTTCTAATAAACTTGGAAAACTTGGAAAAAAATCCATTGCGCTATATTTGGTGAAAGTGTTTTGTTCTGAAAAGGGGCATGACCGGGGGCATGTCAGGAATATTCCAAAATGTTGTGCTCGCAATTACTGTATACCACTTAAGTGCACCCAAGTTGGGCACTGGCATTTAGACCTGGTTTCAGCAGGTGTAAGTCCAGTGCCCAAAGGTTAGGCAAGGGGTCTGCCGTAAACGTTATTCTATATAAGGCATGCACCCTTTATAGAATAGTGCTTAGCGCTGAATGTTTGCGGCACCCAAGTTTCAGCACCATTTACGGAATTCCCTCCATTGTGCACACTTTTACACATTTTGGGGGGGACATTTGTCAAAGACCTTTGGTCTGCATGAAGCTTCAGTGCTATTAGAAACTCGTGGCTTGGAATAGACTTCCATACCAGTCCTCATTAGCTGAGGGGGGAGGAGGAGGGAGACGACAGACTGTCCGTTATTTTATAGAAATTGAAGGGGAGAGGCCTGGCAAGGACAAGTGTTGGTACTGAAAATTTCTTTTTTCTGACCGACAGAAAAAAACTATCCTAATTTTCCATTGTTTCAGAAACATGAAACAGCTGATGATGGGAACAAACAGTACAGCTGGTAAGGTAAGGGTAGCACGGCTCTGCAATGACTCTCTAGCAAACAAAGTGATCAGTTTCAAGTTTATTAGGTTTTTTTATATACCGCCTATCAAGGTTATCTAAGCGGTTTTTACAATCAGGTACTCAAGCATTTTCCCTATCTGTCCCGGTGGACTCACAATCTATCTAACGTACCTGGGGCTATGGAGGACTAAGTGACTTGCCCAGGGTCACAAGGAGCAGCGCGGGGTTTGAACCCACAACCCCAGAGTGCTGAGGCTTTAGATCCAACCACTGTGCCACACACTCCCCTAGATGTTGTCTATCAGCTGAGACTGTATGTGCTACAAACAGTAATAGATTGTTTAATTAATGAATACACTAACAGCCTTCAAAATTTAACCAACACTTGTCTTGGTTGTTTGTTCAAAACTAGCAGCCCACGACAAAAGCTAACATTCAGGATATCTGCTTGCTGCCTGTGTTTAAATACTGATTCATTTGTACCTTGCAGCCCAATAAACAGAGTTCCATTGGGTAAATTTGCTTAAGACATTTGTACTGTTTGCTGTGGTGCATGACTTGTGACATGCAGTGACACAGACTTACTGTATCCATTACCTTGCAGAGGAAAAACATCCTTGCACATTATCTTTTCCTCTTATGCAACGCTTGCCAGCAGTATTTCTTATCCTCAAGTTCAGAGACTACAAATCACCTTTCAGACATTTACCTCCTCAGTCTTCAAACTTGCGGGTCCAGTTTTATACTTGGTATGCAAAGCCGCGTGCACAAATTATAGAATAAGATCGGTTGTGTGCGTAACGTAATGGAGGAATTACCGTAGATAGTAATTGCGTTTAACAAGCAATTATTGGCTACACTTTATGCCAATAGCATTGTATGTGTAACTGGCATTAGTCGAAGTCTATAAAATGTGCATGCAAAAGTGTTTCGGACATGGTTTAAGATTCTCGTCATTGCACACAAAGGCCCGGGTTCTATAAACGATGCCTTAAGTTGAAAATGCCTAAAAAGACGGCACCGGGATCACGCCTACAGAGGTGTTTTACGACACCTAATGCCACTGTAGGGCACGGCTAATGCTGGAAGTGGCGTTAGGCGTTGTTTTCACTTATGGCACCTACACTCCGGAATTCCTTACCTTACCTTTGCATCGTGAGCTCGTTTTCAAAATAATGTTCAATTAAAGGCATATTATTTTTTTCAGGCATTCAGTTTATATTTATTTATTTAGTTTTACAGCCTATCCTCCTCAGGAGCCCAGAAAGGGGTTACAAGGAGACATACATAGAGTTTTCAGGATCCAAGATACATACGCTACAGACTCAATAACATGCTACAGGATCAGAGAGACAAAAAGTTACAGTAACATAGTAGATGACAGCAGATAAAGACCCGAATGGTCCATCTAGTCTGCCCAACCTGATTCAATTTAAATATTTGTTGGGTTTTTCTTCTTCTTAGCTATTTCTGGGCAAGAATCCAAAGCTCTGCCCGCTACTGTTCTTAGGTTCCAACTACTGAAGTCTCCGTCAAAGCTCACTCCAGCCCATCTACTCCATCCCAGCCATAGAAGAGCTCCCCAGCCCATCCTCCACCAAACGGCCATATACAGACACAGACCGTGCAAGTCTGCCCAGTACTGGCCTTAGTTCTTCAATATTTGCTATTATTTTTTGATTCTAGATCCTGTGTTCATCCCACGCTTTTTTGAAATCCGTCACCGTTTTGCTCTCTACCACCTCTCTCAGGAGTGCATTCCAGGCATCCATCACCCTCTCCGTAAAGAAGAATTTCCTTACATTGCTCTTGAGTCTCCCACCTCTCAACCTCAAATTATGTCCTCTGGTTTTACCATTTTCCTTTCTCTGGAAAAGATTTTGTTCTATGTTAACAGGATCAACAATAGCATACAACTTATAGAGAAATTAGACTGTTTTGTAAACGTTTGCTATGGGGAGCTAAATGCATACCATGGGGAAACTGGGAAACACATGCTTTGCAGAATCTAAGAGGATACAAGCAAGAGAGTCTCGTAATGGATATCTACATGGTTGCAATGGATTGGAGAACTGGTTGGCAGGCTCAGGTGCTCCGAGTTATGGTCTGTTAAAGTTTGAGACCAGGAATGTTCCAGTTCATGAAAAGTAGCTTCTTTACTGCTTTCCGGAAGGGCAGTAAGTTGTCAATTGTCCTCATGGCAGAAGGGAGTTGATTCCATAATTTGGGTATGCTGTAGGAATATGATCGCTATGATATGATAGTTCGGGTATAAAAAAAAAAGTGATTTTTTTTTTTAATCCTATACCTCATGTTTTACCCTTCTCCCTTTACCCCAGAATTTAATGTAACCAGTCCATTCTTTTTATCCTCATGTTCCTGTAAATGACTCCAGTCTGTATTTGCGTGTGGTTTGTATTCTCCCCTCTCTCTTTTTTACATCGTAAACCGCTTAGATTTTTAACCCTGGTTTTATATTTGCAGTATATCAAATAAATTGAACTTGAACACACATATGGAATCAAGCTTAGTGCTCCTAAGTGACATTAGGCATCACTGGGCACCCTGACCTTAAGTGCATCATATGATTTTCTTTGCCTAAACACCTGCGCCTAGGTTAGACACCTAACAGTGCCTACCGAATTTAAAAAGAGGTGCCTAACTCTAAAATCTGCCCATGACCGTCCCTAACCATGCCCACTTTTAGGTAGGGCTTGGGACTAGGCACCTGCTTTTTATAGAATCATGTTTTTCAGGTGAGGCGCCTAACTTTCAATTAAGTCCAATTAATTAATTTCAGCAACCATAAAGTGTTAAATGCCAATTATTGGCACCGATTAAACCTCTTAACTAATCAATTTAGGTGCCTACATCGGCTAGGCGTGCCAAGGTAGGCATCTAACTTTAGGCGGACTGTATAGAATTTGCCAGTGTGTATTTGAAAAGGGTGGAACATGGGTGGGGCTCCCACTTATGCGCATAACTTATGGAATACTGTAAATTACACAGCCTCAATATATAAGGGATTACAAACCTTATATACTTAAACCTTTTTCAATTGCAAAATCTCTCACATGATCCTCAGCGAGGCCATCTCCCCACTCAATAAATCTTCATAGTAGGTGGCTTTACACCTCCTCTCGTCATCGGATCCTTATAGTTTCTTAATTTTCTTAAACTTTTTTTGTGCTTGTATTCTTTATAATTTTTTATATAATTTAATGTTTAAATACTTAAATAGTTCATAAATAGTGGCTAAAATAAATTTACTTAGCTTTAGATCAGCTCAATTTCTGGTCTCAATTCATAGAACGGGGGGATAACCGACATGTTTCACCCATGTGTTCTAATACGGTTTTTTCAAGGTTATCTCTCCCAATAAATATCACTCCATTCCGAACAGACCATTCTCCTCACCAGAAGTTATATGAGTTGGGTGCCTTTGAGTCTAATATACTGTAAATTACATACATATCTCTGACGTTTTGGAGATATGATAGAGACGTTTAAATACCTACGTGGCGTAAATGTGCATGAGTTGAGTCTCTTTCAATTGAAAGGAAGTATTGGAATGAGAGGGTATAGGATCAAGTTAAGAGGTGATAGGCGCCGGAGTAATCAAAGGAAATACTTTTTTTACACAAAGGGTGGTAGATGAATAGAACAGTCTCCCAGAAGAGGTGGTGGAGACAGAGACTGTGTCTGAATTCAAGAGGGTCTGGGATAGGCATGTGGGATCTCTCAGAGAGAGAAAGAGATAATGGACGGTTACTACAGATGGGCAGCTCTATGACCTCACAATGCAGGTGCACAGAGCCTCAGCCTATAGGAAGAGGAGATGCAAATGTTAAGAGCCTTAGCCAATAGGGAGAGGAAGAGATAATGGTTACTGCAGATGGGCAGACTAGATGGGCCATTTGGCCTTTATCTGCCATCATGTTTCTATGCTTAGTTGATTCCAAAATTTTGCTAATTGATATTGGATGGATAAGGTAATTTTGCTCTGTTTCTATGAAAAGCACTAACAAGCCAAATAAACAACGGTGAACAGTGTTTTTCAGAACACCTAGGATTAGATTTAGAAAAGTGCATTACCACATTAGCACACACTAATAATAATAATAATAATTTATTTCTTATATACCGCTATACCGTGAAGTTCAAAGCGGTTTACAATAAAGATACATTTTGTCAGTACATGAGATACAAGGTGAGAGAGACATGCGGTCAGAGCTTGAGATACAAGATAGGCACTGATGTGTATTATTTACTCCAGCTCCTATGTTATGCAATAAATTATATGTAATGTTAATGGAGTTAAGACATGCTAATGTAGTCGCATACTTTAATACAGGGATTCTCAACCGAGCCCTTGGTACGCATCAAGAAGGAGGTTGAAACCAAAACTGTCTAAAAGCTTTCAGCTGAAACCAAAATTGTAGCCGAAACTCATCACATGGTTTTGGCTAAAGCCAAAATTCATTTGTCTGAATCTGAACAAGTGAGGGCCACTGGGTATTATAAGAGCTTGCAGTCTGTATCCCTCTGCTAAACCCACAATATCCATAGCAGAATATAATTTATATTTGGGCCAGCGCCCAGACATTCCCCTCCCAGACTTATTGCAGGCCTCCGCCAGGCATTGCACCCGGTCCCCCCTCCCTGCTCTGTCCATAGTAACACCTCTGCAGCTGGAATCCCTGTTGATCCAGAGATGTAGCGGGCAGGAGTGAGCTCTCCACGCTCCTGCCCCGCTGCTAACCCAGTCGGTCAGTCGCTGTGAGGTCTGGCTTCAGCTGCTGAGCGGTACTGAGTAGGAGCATGCTTTGGCACTGCTGCTCAACGCTGAGCGGCTTTCTGAATGGCTCCCACGAATTATTAAAAAGGACTTCTACTTATCATTTCTATAGTGCTTCTAGACTTATGCAGCACTATGCATTAACATGTAAGAGACAATCCTTGCTAAATAGAGCTTAAAATCTAATTAAAACAAACAGGGCAAATAGAGATAACAGAATTTCTCATAGAGGAAATGATAAATCAGGCATGGGTACTTGACAATTGAGTGGGAGTGTCCTATGTGTCCTTTATATAAGAAGAGAGGTGGTTATTGACTAATTTAGATCATGCAGCATGCAAGCTAATATTGTTGATTTATTATATGGATGTAATGCTATTATTGTATTGGAAATTCCAGTAGGAAACTTAAGGAAATGTTGCATAATGTGCATATTAGGCTGGTTCTGTAACCCTAGTTTAAAAATACAAGTGAGACTAATACAAATCCCTTTCTTATGTCCTAATAATCTCTGCTAATTCTAGAGAACTTCCTAGAATTTTCATCACAAATTATTGCCCATAATTCTGTTTGCCACCGACAAAGCTGTTTTGAAGAGACAGCTGGGGGTCCAATGCACTGAATAATTTCTGCAAACTGCACTCAACAAATAAAATAATAATAATTTCTGAACTGGAATTTTTGAAACAAATTCCCAATCTGGAATGTAATCTTACGGTGTTAATTGACCCTTGCCCAGTCAAGGCAGCTTCCTTTTAAATTTAGTCAAAATCCAAAATTCAATTCCCAGAATAATCCCATTAAAAAGCACAGTGCAAGGCTGGGCATAGCCAGGCCTTATTTCTGTTACTGAATAATATTTAGACACCATATTCTAATCTTTTTGCATCATATTTTATATTTTTTAATAAGAAATGCAATTGCCTGGACTTAAACGAAGGGGTCTGAGCGTTATTTTGCCACTGTAGCTGAAGAGTGTTATCTTATTTCGTTAAGTGCCAATTTGCAGAAACGAAGTTCTTTTTTTTTTTTTTTTTTAGTCAATGTTTATTTATTGAATTTTTACAAAATTACAAAGTATGGAATAAAACAATCCATAATAGTGGAAAACAAAAGATATGCCAATGAATGGAATCAACAAATACAGAAAATGAAATGCAGACCATGAACATGGATTCGTACATTCCTCAAGAAATTTTCTTCATAGCATATCTAATACAACAAACTGTATCCTAACTACCTAAACAAGCACGTTCCAGGTAAAATAAAGGTAAAGAAAAAAAAAAAATACATAAATAAGTGAGTAAATAAATAAATAAACAAATGAGTGAGTAAGTAGATAGACGAATAAGTAGATGAGTAAAAGAAAAAGGAGGAAGGGATAAGAAAGACTAGAGAAGGGTCATACAGCATCACACTTTTATAAACTTCTCAAATCTCTCCTTCCTTCCTCGCTAACCCCATTACACTCCGCATGGGAAGTGGACTTGGGGATTCAAATAACCGATGAAGTCTGGAATATGGTTTACAAATCCACTTTTCGAACGTCCCGCTCTGCATCCATTCTTCAACATATGTTTTTCTTGCTTCACAGAACTCCGTGGACCCCAGTCAAATCTCATAAAATCAACCCCACTTACTCCAATAAATGTTGGACCTGCAGAAACGAAGTTCTATATTTTGACATTGTTTAGGATCACTGATTGAACCATAGCCACGTCATTCTCTTCTTGGTAGAGCTGAGAACTTTTAAGCACCCCCCCTTGTAGCATTCTGCATTTGCAACGGTCACTGCTAATCAGTAAAGTCTTATAATAAAACGAAATGAGACCTATGTTTTTAATTCAGTAGATTATGGGCTCCTTTTACTAAGCTGCATTAGGGCTTTAACGTGCGGAGTAGCGCACGCTAAATTGCCGCCAGCGCTAGACCTTAACGCCAGAATTGAGCTGGCGCTAGTTCTAGCTGTGTAGCGTGGGTTTAGCGCGCGCTAAAATGCTGCTTGCGCTAAAAATGCTAACGCAGCAATATATGCAAAATAACTTTAGCAACCTGTATTTGAAATTTTACTCTAGTTATTTAGGAAAATAATCACTCCATTCAAGCATATATTATTGTTGGATAATTTTTTTTAGCTCACCTTTTATCTTTTTAAAGCACAATTTAGAAATACATATACTTTTTTTCAGCGTCACGAAGCTGTTGATGTACTGATCTCTTTGTCATTTAAAGGTAAATTATTTGTTAACCCTATAAAGAATATTTAACGACCCCACCCCCACCCCCGAGGAAGTCAAAGTGCTGCACAAGAAATAAAATGATTTCTGGGGCTGTGTGATATTTTTTTGGTACTCCATTATAATTTCAGCAATCAGATCTAGCAAAATGTGCCATGGAATATAAAGGATCAACAAACATAAATATTGGACAAACCAAATGGAACATTGCATGACCATGCAACAGGGACGTTTAAAGAATTTTATGGATGTTTGGGAGCCATTGGCTAAATATTGTAAAGAGGAATAATTAATTTAATTTTATAGTCAAGTAAACATACAGATCCGGGGGGGGGGGGGGGGGTAAGGGAATAGAATAGAATAGAATTGGAATTGATTCAAGGATTTTATGAATAATTTCATGAAGGTTTTATTATATTTGTTTATTAGCTGGGAGGGTGGGGGAAATTTCATTATGCAGTAGTATTTGTAAGTTTTGTTGCGCTTATTATGTAATGTGCAAATATGTGAATCATTTATTGCGCATTTGTAGTTTGAAAAATCAATAAAGATTAAAAAAAAATATTGGACAAACCATAAGCTGCAATTGTATTTTCTAAGTGATAACAGAATAAATCTATTTAAATGAACACATTTTCTAAAGAGCTTAAAAATACTGTGCTAAGATAAAATTAATGTTAACAAGATATGTTCTTAAAGTAGGAAGTGGCGCTAGAAAATTATTTTGTTAAATATGTAATTTTTCGACATGAAAAGATTGGGATACAAACTGAGCATTAAACGACAAAAAAATCCCAGAAAAAAATGATGAAAACTGTAAACAAAAAACGAACCCCAATTGTATTTATATATCTTAAATAAATAAAACAAAAAAATAAAATAAAATGACTTGTAATATTCAGATTGATATGTTGACTTTATTTACTGTGCTTCATATGAATCCTAGGGCTCCTTTTATCAAGGCGCGCTGTAGGGATTAGCACGTTGGACATTTCATCACGCGCTAACCCCCATGGCAAGCCAAAAAACTAACGCCTCGTCAATGGAGGCGTTAGCGAGTAGCGCGGCAGGCGGTATTCCGCGCGCGCCTTGATAAAAGGACCCCCCTAGTCTACCAAGCATAATTTGCAGGCGAGGTGCCCTGTCTTCCTCTCTTGTTGACGAAAGCCTCACCACAAACTCCCGCCTTTAACTGCAACACGTTCTGTTTTACTTGTAAAAATGTATCCACGGGTTCGAAAACATGAGTGAACAAGACCTGATTCAAATATTAAAGAGGTTAAAAGTCGTGACACAAGCGCATATCTATTCATATGCAGAACGAAAACTGCTTTCGTATTTCGTCTTTAATTCGGGCTTCAAATTCCCTGGCACAAGCCTTGCGGTAGTGTTCTCGGGCGGACTGCGAGTACGGGAAAGTACTCGGAGAACCGTCGCCTCCTAAATGCAGCGCGAGCTCCCCTGCTGGCCGACGGTTAGGCCCGGGGAGTGGAAAGCGTGACAGGGGGGGGCAGGGCGCGCGCCGGCAGCATATTCTGAAGTGGAGCGCGTGCCGGTCAGGGACAGCAAGCTAGTGACGGCAAAGCGGTCGATTAGGGAGCCTCCAGTTCTCCGGTGTCCTCAAAATCGGGGCAGCTCCGCCTTTTCACCCCCCCCCCCCACGAACGCCTCAACTCCTCCCGTCCCTCCCTCTCTCTTCCGTTAGCGCGCGCACACTTGAAGCGGAAGAGCTCGTGCTTTCAGGACTGTGTCGCGTGGGTCACGCGATCAGATAAAAACCGCGGGAAGCGGCTGCATTTGTGCACTTGGTATTTCTCAGCGCAGGCAACGGGTGTAGGAGAGCCGAAATGCTTCAGACGTACAGCCGAGCGCTGCTCGCTTTCCATTCCTTCCTTCTGCTAGTTTCAGCGTGCTTGGCGGTAGGTATCCCCCCCCCATCCTGCTGTCATATATGTATATATTCACCCACCAGCACATATAAATCAAATGGCAATACAGGACATGCCTACAAATTTTTTTTCATCTTTCTTTTTTACAGCAGTATGTTCCAAACAGAGATAACTGTTGCATCTTAGATGAACGATTTGTAAGTATGCAAGCATGTCTTATGTTAAAGGAAAAGTCGAGTACAGTGCAACCGTGCTATGCTGCGCTAGATTAATACATATGTCTCTATGCATTTGCCTTTTCTATAGGGTGAATTTTGTCCCACAACGTGTGGCATCGCAGATTTCTTCCACACCTACCAGACAGATGCAGACAGGGATTTGACCATCCTTGAAAATAAGATAAAACAGATCACCAATTTCACAAACGAAGCTGCTCATATGATTCGAGAAATTAAAATTACAAATCCACAAATGACAGCACCGCAAAGTGAGCATATTAAATAGATTATTAAAAAAAAATGTCTAAGGGGTCCTTTTATCAAGCTGCGGTAGAGGGTTTAAACGCGCATAATACCACGCATTAAACCGCCTGCTGCGCTAGCTGCTAACGTCTGCATTGAGCAGGCGTTAGTTTTTAGCCGGCCGCGGGGGTTAGTGCGTGATGAAATGTCCGACGCGCTAACCCCGCTAGCGCAGCTTGATAAAAGGACCCCTAAATTCTTTCCTTTCTGATATCAGTTTAGTTCTCTTTCTTCTACTTCCTTTTTTAAAAAATTTTATTTTCTCCTGAAAATTAATTTGTGTGTAGTAGTCATCAAGAATTTTAAAGAGTTTTGTTGACCTTATTTTTACAGACTTGGCAGATCCTTTCATCCATAAATCTAGAAATATGATCGAGGAAATTAGAAGATATGAGAACACTATTATTGAGCAGGAAACCAACATACAGTAGGTAGTTTTTATCTTTTCATTTGCATTTCACTGACATGTTGCACATAGGTGATTCTAGGACTGATTATGCTGAAGTGCTGAAGGACTGAAGTGGTCTAAAAAGTTGACAGGAGGAAATACAAGGGATTATGTCTGTGAAAAAGCTCCAGCATGTCGGCAAGATAATCCCGATTTGTTGGATCACAGTTTAAAAGCTAAGTACTTTTACAAGCATTTTGAAAATTAATAAAAAAGAATCACTTAACTATTTCAAATTGTTTAATAAATTAAAATTCTATAAAGAATGCACTTAAAAAAATTGAACCGGTGAGGAACGTACATGTCAAGCTCAAGGCTAAGAGCTGAGTGAGCCTGGAGTGGTGTTCTGAGGTTCTTGGAAGAATACAGTACTTGAAAAAATTGAACACGTTTTGGATACTATGGGCTCCTTTTACTAAGCTGCGATAGCGGTTTTAGCGTGTGCTTAGCACACGCAGAATTTCCGTGCGCGCTAGACGCTAATGCCAGCATTGAGCTGGCGTTAGTTCTAGCCGCATAGCGCGGGTTTAGCGCGCACTAAAATTCTGCACACTAAAAATGCTATCACATCTTAGGGCTCCTTTTATGAAGCCGCGGTAGCGGCTTTAACACGCGTGATGTTTAATCACATGCTACCCCTGCGCTAGCCGAAAAACTACCGCCTGCTCAAGAGGAGGCGGTAGCGACTAGCGTGGCTGGCAGTTTAGCGCACGCTATTATGTGGGTTAAACCGCTACCGCAGCTTCGTAAAAGGAGCCCTATATGTATGTATCTTCTTACTGGATATGCATATTAGGTGGATAACATAGATATGCTACAGGTTAAGGCCACATGCTTCACTAGAAAAAAGTAATGTAATTTCATTATTTGTAAATAATGAAAATTACAATATAAAATAATCATAATTCTCATTTTATAATTAAATGTTGGTGGGTTTTTTTTAATTTATGGTGTACTAAACCTAAAATTTGTTTCTTAATCAAGAAGGGGGGCTTTTAAATGTTACAGCTTAGGGGACACTACAACCCCCCCTTTTTACTAAACCGTGATAGCGGTTATTAGCGCAGAGAGCCGCGCTAAATGCTCCACGCTACTGCTGCCCGATTCAGGGAAAAAAATTTCAATTCGATTCACCATGTTGAATCGATTTTTCAATTCGAGTCGATTCACTTTCAGTGACACAGCTTTTTAAGTTTAAACATTTTATTTAACCAAGGCAATATCATGTCAAAAATAGGAACATCCAAACTATAACATAGCTGTAAAATTAGTTAGAAACATAGATTCACAGCTTCCCCAAAGCAAATCATCCCCAAAGCTTGCCCAGCCCCCCCTGCCCGATTCACAGCTTCCCCAGCCCCCCTGCCCGATTCTCAGCTTCCCCAGCCCCCCTGCCCGATTCTCAAACATACACTGTGGAATCGCAGGCAGGAGAGGATAAATGCTTTCGCAGCACGAAGGAGAGAGCCAGCAGGAGGTCCGCTTGGCACTCCCAAGTCCTTCTGATGTAATTTCCGGTTTCGCAAAACCGGAAGTTACATTAGATGGGAACGACTCCGGCGGGCGTCGGTGGCAGAGGGAAATCATGAACGCCGTGAACGGGTCTCGGGGCCGACATGAATCGGTGAGTTCGATTTTGCCAAACCAAATCGATTCGAATTGATTCAGGAATCGATCAGCACTACAAAGCCCTGCCTCCTGGCTAGAACACTTGCAACCAGGGCATGCACGAAAACTGAGCATCTGAGAAGAGTGGGGCTGGAAGTGGCTTGGACACACTTTTCGCAGGCTGTCTAGGTTGCAAGTATTCCAGCCAGGAAGAGAGGTCTTTAGCTGGTAGGGCTTGAGGATCCCCACCAGCCCCACTAAGGGAGCACCAATTTTAGGTGAGCCTGAGCCCAAAGTGGTTAGGCCCTAATACTCCTGGGCCCACCTATGGAATGCCACAGCGTAGTTCAGTATATGCTGTAAAGTATCAGTGTTACTAATAAAGGACCAGCAAATGCTGGCAGCATCTTGTGAGAATTTTGCCACTTTGAATGGTGCCTATAGGACATGATGATAATCCTGAAAATTTTAAACATATCCTGCTACTGGGGTTTTTTTTTCAGAATTTACCTATAAGGCTGTACACTGGTTAACATCTTTGATGAATCAGTTTTTAGATCATGGATTTTTTTTCCTTACCTATAGGCCAGATTGTGCATACCTAATTTGAATGGGCCATCCCGTTTTTAGGTAGCCTATCCCATTGTCCCCAAGCACAGCTTCGGGACGCCAAAATGTCCCGTTTTCAGAAAGAGCAATTTCAAAAAAAGGCACTGTGCTTGGGGACAACGGGATGCGAGTTTACAAGCGGTGGGCCCACAAGCCTTACTCCCCCCCCCCCCATGTCAATTCGGATGTTGGAGAGAAAGTTCCAGGCCAGCTGCCTGGCTGGCCCGGAACTTCCTCTCCAATGTCAGAATTGATGTCGGGGGGGGGGGGGGGGAGAGTGGTGGAGAAGGCTTGTGGGCCGCTGCTTGTAAAGTCGCTGCACACACCTAGCCTGTTGCATCAGGAAAGCAGGAAGAAATCAACGGCGGCTTGAAGAAATCAGCAGTGAGAGAGAAAGAAAGACAGATATCTACAATGTTATTACCTAAAAATTAGTAGATATCCCATTTTGAGGAAAAAAAATAAATGGTCACGTTATGCATATCCCACCAACAAGTTATCATCCAATAGCTATCATCCCTAAACTGACCACATTATTGGAATCAATAGTTTCAAAACAACTTTCAGACTTTTAAGATAAATTTTCAATATTACATCCATTTCAACATAGCTTTCATCCATGTTATAGCACTGAGATGCTATTACTCTCTTTTACCTCTCAGATTAAAAAAAATATTAAGTTTCAAGTTTATTTAAAATTTCCTATACCTTCCAATCAAGCCTTCTAGGCGGTGTACAAAAACGCCAAAACCAAATGCCAAATAAAATACATTTTACACAAAAACAGACCGGGGGTAATGACAATTTTTAAAGATGTTGACAAACGGGAACAAAAGGGAAGAAGGGTTGGAACTACAATTGATAGAGAGAAAGAGAACATGCAAAAGGAAGAATAACAAAGGGAGGGAGGAACTGAAGGTTTTACAATTTGATTTATCGGCTGTGTTTGATGTGGTCGATCACAACGTTTAAACATTCCTCCTTTCACAAATAGGTGTAAGAGGTAGCATTTTTGAAATGTTTCTATCTTTAAGATCCTACAGGATACAAATTGGTGGAAGAACATCCACAGCCTGGTTTCCTGATTGTGGTTTGCCCCAGGAACCTCTACTGTCCCCCATCCTTTTCAGTGTTTATATGACATCCTCAGGTGCTCTCTCTTTAGGTCCAGGCTAATTTCTTTTTATATATGGAGAAGATATTTTTATACTACAAGAAGTTAGTTCAGATTTAAATAACTTTACTTCCCTACAAGGGGCCACTGAAAAATTCTCAGCCTAGCCAAGAAGCAAATGATGTGGAGCCATGAAACGTAGACGTTATTTCACACTTTTCTTGATACTTTTTGTTTCATTTCATATCATTGAAATGAAAAGTGTCAAGAAAAGAGAGAGACACTGAAGCCCAGGTCTTTCTCGGGCAACATTCTAGAATATTGGGTATTACACTAGATTCTACATTATCTTTTCATTAACAGATAAATAATCTAGTTAGAAAATGCTTTCTAAGCTTATGTCAGTTGAAGTCAGTACGAGCCCTATTTTATCAATATCATTTTGCCACGATTCTTCAGCTCTGAACTACTGTAATTCAGTTTTTTGTAGTATTAGTAAAGGTCATTTAAAATAGTGTTTCTCAACACACAGTATGCGTACCCTTGGGGGTATGCGGGCCCCCTGTTGGGGGTATGCGGCGTGGCCGCTGCCAGGGATTCCTCCCTGCCCCCCACTTAAGCCGCAGCCACCAGGGATGCCTCCCTGCCTCCATCTGCACGCCCACTCTACCACCCCCGGAGCCGACATGCTTCATCCCTCCTCTCCCTAGTAGCAACTCCACGCAGGGGATGGGCCATGGCTCATTCAGCAGCCAGCCTACAAGCCTTGCCCCCAATGTCAATTTTTATGTCAGAGGGAAGGTTCCGGGGCATCCAATCGCTGCCTGGCTGGCCCAGGACTTTCTCTCAGTTGTCAGAATTGATGGGAGGGATAGGGTTAGGGGGGGAAGGCTTGTGAGCTGGCCTCGTGCAGCTTGTGAGTCTGTGCCTGCTTCTACCTGTCTGGTACACTTTGATTCTAATATTAAAATCAAGATCCATATGGATTGCACTATTTCATCACAATGAGGACTATTTGGAAAAAGGCCTTTAATAATTACTTTCCCTTAGTGCCAGATCCTCATGCTGTTGCACTGATGTCATGTTGTATCAGTGGTGCCAGATATATGGCCAAATGTATTATTTTGTAGAGTTAATTAACCAAACTGTGGAAAGTCGCTCAGTGTGAGATTCTCTGTAGTGCATCCTGTCTAATAAAATATGTAGGGTTAGTAATTATGAGGTCAAGGGTCAAGACATGCAGTGTTTTTAGTGTGAGCCGCAAGTAGATTTGCCACACTTTAAAAAATGAGTTAATTAAAAAGCTTTGAGGGGCCCATCTGATGCTGTTTTAACACATTATTAAAGATAATGGGCCTGTGGAGGAGAGTGTGGCCTAGTGGTTAGAACTACAGCCTCAGCACCCTAAGGTTGTGGGTTCAAAGCCCATGCTGCTCCTTGTGACCCTGGGCAAGTCACTTAATCCCCCATTGCCCCAGGTACTTAAGGTAGATTGTGAGCCTGTTGGGACAGATAAGAAAAATGTTTGAAGACCTGATTTGTAATCCATTCTGAGCTGCTTTGGGAGGACAGGCTAAAAAAAATCAAATAAATTATGTGTGCATTGTCTTGAATTATTTATTTAATTCAATTTTTATCTCATCCTCCCCAAAGCGCCCAGGACAAGTTACAGGTCAACTTACATAATATACAGTTAACAGGTTACCATTTGCCATAGTTACACTACAAGTTTTTATCGTAACTCGACACATACTATGGATCTAATACCAATATCCATAATATACAGTTTATGTTATAATTTATTTAAAAATTTATATACCATCTAAGGTCTAAGCAGTTTACAAAACAACATACAAAATAAATAAAATAATACAACATGTGAAGGGGCATAATCGAAAGGAATGTCTAAGTCCGTTTTCATCCAAGTCGTAAGTCATCCAAAGTAAAAAATAGCTTTGGACACATTTTCGAAAAATACATCCAAATTTGTTTTCTTTTCGAAAATCATCTAACTATATGTCCTGCTGATCTAATCTTCCATCTTTATATCACATTGTCGTCCAACTTTTCGTCCAAGTCAAAAACACCTAGAACAAGCCCTGTTGGACGTGGGAGGAGTCTGCGAAGTGATGGACTGAACACCCAGACAGGGCACCTAAATAGTGGGGTACCTTACAGGGCACTGCTGTGAACTTCACAGAAAGGGTGCCATGTCTTCATCTCACTACAGCTCCTTTATAGGTCATGGTGAGCCCCCCAAACCACTTCCAGAATCCCCTAGACCCACTTATCTACCAACCCAATAGCCCTTATGGCTGCAGGAATCACTTATATGCTAGAAAAAAAGGGTTTGGGGGTATATACGGGAGTGCACATGTTTCAATATCAATGCAGTGATTACAGGGGCTTATGGGCATGGGTCCACCTCTCTATGGGTCCCTAATCCACCCCCAAGACAGTTTAAGACGCCTCGGTGCAGCATGACTAGGCTTTCCTATGCCAGGCTTCCAGGTGATGATGTTCTGGAGGCACAATTTTCAAGTTGTGATTAATATTTTTATGGGGGGGGGGGGGTCGGTGATCACTGGGGTAGTGTGTGGAGGTCTGTATTATGTGTTTGCAATGCTTATTTGGTCACTTTAGGTGGTTTTTTGTGACTTAGCCGTGTTTTAAATGGTCTAAGTCACAACGTCCAAGTTCCGTCTAGGCTATGCTGTATAACTTTCGGTTATACATGCAGTATGACTAAGTCTAAGCCTGCCCACGTCCCGCCCAAATCCCGCCCTCGACACTCCTCCTGAAACACCCCGTTTAGCTGTGGTCGTTCAGCGGCACTATGAAAGTCTAGGTCGTTTAGAAATACGTCCAAAACCCGGTTTGATTATCGGCACTTGGACGTCTTTCGTTTATGATCGTCCAAGTGACGATTTAGGCCGGTTTTTGGATGTTTTTCTCTTTCGATTATGACCCCCTTACTGTGAAATTTAAGAGCAGGCATAGGGCTGTAGTTAATTGCTAGTGTACAAGATGGCCGTGCTTAAGAGTGCTTACATTCTTTTCAAAACAAACACAACAAATAAGAGATTAGGGAGTTTCATTTATTATGGCAATGATTAAAACAACCTGGGTTAAGATTTTAAAAAAACTCAAAAAGCTGGATTTTAGGCCTGAATTTGAATAGGACCAAAGGCACAGAATGACATACTTACTCATGAAGTCTGTTCTAGGTATAAGGTGCATCAAGGTAGGAGGAACAGAGTCTGAAGCTGGCAGTGGAGGAGAAGGGCACAAATAAGGGTGACTTATCTGATCAGAGTTCCTGATGATGGGTCTACTAATAATAATAAAAAAGGAGAGATATTGAGAAGCTGCATAATGAATGCACTTGTAGGTCATTAGGAGAAGTTTGAACTATATGCAGAAATAGATACAAAACCAATAAAGAAAAACTTGAGAATAAGGGTTATATGAGTGTGGCGACATTAGTGGAAAAGACATGCTGAAGACTTTTGAATAGACTGAAAACAAGAGAGATGATTTAGTGGGAGACCATGAGAAGCAGGTTGCAGTAGTCTAAGTGGGAGGAAATGACAATGTGAATGTGTTCAGAAAGGAAGAGATTAATTTTGATGATAAAAAGAAAGAATTTTTTTTTAGCAATTTGTTATATTTATACAGAGTGAGAGCAATCAAAGATGAAACCAAGTTTAAGAGGACAGAGAGGATGATAGCATTATCCACAGAAACAAAGAATGTGGGAAGGGGAGAATAGATGTGGGTTTAGGGAAAAGTCGTGGGGACCAGGAAGTGGCATCAGAGAGAAGGATGAAGCCAGTGTGCTCGCGGCTGGTGAAGATTTGAAGAGGTGTGGGGGTGGGGATCAGGGGTGGGGCACACGGAACAGCAATACTAGTGGTAGTGCACAGTGTGGCTATGCCAGGTACCTCCACCCCAGACGCAAGCTTCTTTTATTACACCACTGCGCTCTACATAGGTTAGTCATTAACCTATTTAAATGTATTGAAGTACTGTACATTTAGTGAAATAGATTAAATATGGTGCAAATTTCAGAAAAAAATGTAAACAATCCTCAAATTTAAAAGAAAGTAAAAACAAGGCAAAACCTTTAATTTAAGCCAACCTGGTTCCTCTGCTCTAGGTATCTCCAGGAATTGTGGCAAATGAACAACAATGCAATTCTAAAACTGAAGCAGAGGGCTGCTCAGCTTGAGAAGCAATGCCAAGAGCCATGCAAACAGACTGTACAGATACAGGAGCTCACAGGAAAAGGTAATAGGAAGGGTTGGTCACTGAACACACTGTACTTTGCAGTAGAGAATGACATGGTGACAGAATTAATCACGGTTCCTGTCCCTGCGGGTAATCACTGGGAATCATCTTCGTGTCATTTTTTAAGGAGAGAGGGAAGAATCAGAGCATGAATGGGCACAACCGCTGACCCTCAAGCCTTGCACTGAAGAATGCTGGTGTTGAAGGACTGAGGATGAGATAGTCTCTAGTATCCAGAGCAGATATTCTGATGTCATAATGCCTCATTCCACCAATGCCTAAGAACCAATCACATCAGTGATGTCACAATGGCTTCATTATCCTAAATTTGGCTCACATAAGAATTGGAGGATGATTGGGCACAACCACTGACCTTCAAGCCTTGTACTGAAGAATGCTGGTATAGAAGGACAGAGGCTGAGATAGACACTAAAGAATGACACGGTATTGTTTCTCGCGGTTATCTGCAGGGATTGGAACGGTGATGAATCTTATCACCATCATTCTCTACTTTGCAGCAATGAAATATCTTCTACCCACAAAGCTAAAACTCTTTGCGTGATTGCCAGATGCGACTCCCTTCCATAGAAAAACTCAACTTTTTTTGGGGGGTGCTTCTGTTGTAGAAATGTCTTCAATGGGGTGGCCACCAGGTTCTTTGTCAAAGGGGCAGCCTGAGCTAATCTTGGTTTTACCTCATGAAATCTAGGTACAGTGGCATAGCGAGGAAAGTTTGCACCTGGCTCCCTTCTGATTTCACGTCCTGATCCCACGACCAAGAAGTGACATCAGAAGGGAGCCAAGTCTGGTGCGAGCAGCAGGTGGAAGATGCTGCTTGCGCTGGTGAATATTTCAAGAGGTATATGTGGAGTGGGGGTGGGGGGAGATCAAGCAGTGAGGAAGAGTGAGATGCATACAATGCAATGATGCCGGGCACTACCGCCCCAGGCGCCAACTTTCCTCGCTACGCCACTGTACCTAGATTTCATGAGGTAAAACCAAGATGGAAGGCAGATAATGACCAGTCTGTCTATGCATGACATTTACTGTCCCTTTCTCTCCCAAACTTTCTTGAATTCAGATACATGTTTTGTTTCCACCACCTCCTCCAGAAGGCCAATCCATGCATTCACTATCCTTTCCATGCAAAAGTATTTTCTGAGATTACTTTGAGTCTATCCCCTTTCACCGTCACCCTATGCCCTTTCATTTCAGAATTTCCTTTCAGCTTCATATGCATTTATGCCACTTAAGTATTTAAACAACTCTCACAAGAAAAATCGTCAATAGTAACAGAATCAATCAACAACAAAAATGTTACTAACATAGAAACATAATGGCAGATAAAGGCCAAATGGCCAATCTAGTCTGCCCATCTGCAATAACCATTATGTCTTTCTCTCTCTGAGAGATCCTACGTGTCTATCCCAGGCCCTCTTGAATTCAGACACAGTCTCTGTCTCTACCACCTCTTCTGAGAGACTATTCCATGCATCTACCACCCTTTCTGTAAAAAAAAATATTTTCTTAGATTACTCCGGAGTCTATAAACTTCATCCTATGCCCTCTCATTCCAGAGCTTACTTTCAAATGAAAGAGACTCAACTCATGCTTATTTATATTATGTAGATATTTAAACATCTCTCAAGAAAAAATCAGAGTTTTTGAATTTAAACATCTCTATCATATTTCTCCTCTCCTGCCTTTCCTCCAAAGTATACAGGTTGAGATCTTTAAGTCTGTCCCCATACTCCTTATGATGAAGACCACAGACCATTTTAGTAGCCTTCCTCTCGACAGACTTCATCCTTTTTATATTTTTTTTTTAAGGTACGACCTCCAGAATTGTACACAATATTCTAAATGAGGTCTCACCAAAGTCTTATACAAGGGCTTCAATACCTTTTTTTTCCTACTGGCCATACCTCTCCCTATGCACCCTAGCATCCTTCTAGCTTTCATCATCACCTTTTCAACCTGTTTGGCCACCTTAAGATCATCACATACCATCACACCCAAGTCCTGCTCTTCTATCGTGCACATAAGTTCTTCACCCCCTTAACTGTACCATTCCATCGGGTTTTTGCAGCCCAAATGCATGCTGCCAAATTTCAGACCATTCTTCAAGCTTCGCCAGATCTTTCTTCATGTTATTCATACCATCCTGAGTGTCTACTCTATTGCAGATTTTGGTATCATCAGCAAAGAGGCAAATCTTACCTGACAGCCCTTCAGCAATATCACTTACAAAAATATTAAAAAGAATAGGCCCAAGAACAGAACCTTGAGGCATACCACTGGTAACATCCCTTTCCTCAGAGCAATCTCCATTGAGCACTACTCTCTGTCGCATTCCACTCAACAAGTTCTTGACCCAGCCCGTCACTTTGGGACCCATCCCGAGGGCACTCAGTTTATTTATTAGACATCTGTGTAGAACACTGTCAAAGGCTTTGCTAAAGTGTAAATACACCACATCTAGAGCAAATCTTCTATCCATTTCTCTGGTCACTCAGTCAAAGAAATTGATCAGATTTGTCTGACAAGACCTACCTCTAGTGAATCCTTGTTGCTTCCGGTCCTGTAATCCAGTGTTTCTCAACCTTTTCAAGCCAAGTACTCCCTAGGCCTAACAAATGCCAACCAAGTACCTCTGGGCAAGGAAGGGTCAGAGACTGGCGTGTGCAGTGATTGCATGCCGCCGACCCACAAGCCTTCCCCCTGACGTAAATTCTGGTGTCAGAGAGAAGGTTCGTGTCATCCAATTGTCGTCGGGAAGGTTTGTGGGCCAGCGGTGTGCAATCGCTGCACGCGCCTGGCCCTTCTTTGCCCAGAGTTACGGCTGCAGCGGGGGATGATTAAATGGTGCAGTCAGGTTGTGGCGGCGGGGGGGACAATGGCGGACAGGGGGGGAAGAATCAGCGGCGGCTTCAGTGGGCGGGGAGGATCCCGGGTGACAGTCAGTCTGCGTACCCCCAACAGGTGGCCCACATACCCCCTAGAGTACACATACCACAGTTTGAGAAACACTGCTGTAATCCACAGAATTTCAGAAACTTCACCATTCTCTGTTTTAAAAGTGTTTCCATTAATTTGCTTACCACAGAAGTCAGACTTACTGGCCTGTAATTCCCTACTTCCTTACTTCCACTTATGTGGACAGAGACCACATCCGCCCTTCTCCAGTCCTCCGGTACCACTTCCTACTCTAGAGACTCATTGAAAAGGTTAGTCAGTGGAGCCACCAGAACTTCCCTAATTTCCTTCAGCACCCTTCGGATGGGTACACCAGCCGACCCCATCACTTTATCTACCTTTATTTTAGCTAGCTAGGTGTACAACAACATTGGAAGATGGTGGACCCCATGCTCCAGAGCTAAATGAAAGCTTTCTCTTTTTTCTATTACCCTGTGTACGGTGGTGGGCTTAGGCCCTGTGTGAGATTTACATTCAGACATGAAGTTTTTTTTTATGCCAATGACAAGTAATTGGGCAGCTTGAAATCTGTATGGATTGCAGCTGAAATATGAAAATATGAGGCTTTTTCTATACAATTGATTACTAATGTGTCTCTCTTTGTGGCAACCCCACTGCTAGCTATTAACATTTTTTTAAATTATTATTGTTGATTTAATCATCTCTATCGTGTCTCCCCTCTCCCGCCCTTTCTCCAAAGTATACATATTGAGATCTTTAAGTTAATTTAAACATCTCTGTCGTATCTCTCCTCTCCCGCCCTTTCTCCAAAGTTTACATATTGAGATCTTTAAGTTAATTTAAACATCTCTGTTGTGTCTCCCCTCTCCCGCCCTTTCTCCAAAGTATACATATTGAGATCTTTAAGTCTGTCCTCGTATGCTTTATGATGAAGACCATCAACCATTTTAGTAGCCATTCTCTGGACTGACTCCATCCTGTTTATATCTTTTGGAAGGTGCGGTCTCCAGAATTGAACACAATAAAAGCCATGCTAGTGATTCCAACATGGGAAATGCGATTATACCTATAGGAGTTGTCATAATTACTACACAGGAATCACTAGGGCAGCTTTGTAAAAGGAGCTCTAAATAATGTCTCAGCAGAGTTTTATATGGCTGTACAATTTTCTAAAAGGCCTTTTTTAAATGTAAAACTGACTTTGTGCATAGAAAATCCATTCTAAAATTACATCCACAAAGTGCATCTTTCACAGGAAATTGCAAAATTATTCATACTGGATGTAAATCAGATACAGATATTATGTGAAGGAAGATGTTGCTATCGGGCTCATTTTCAAAAAAGAAAGATGTTCAAAAGATGGCATAAACTAGAACCTTGCATAAGCGCCAGGACGTCCAAGTGCCAATTTTCAAAACCATCTTTCTAGACATCTTGCTAGACTTTTTGTCCGCTGTGTATCCAAAGTTCAAGGGGACTTAACACTTGGACGTCTTACGGTGATAAACTAGACCTGTTTTAAAAGGATCTAAGTGCCAAAAAGGAACATAAATTGGCCAGATGACCACTGGAGAGATAAAGTAATGACCTCCCCCCCACACTCCCCTAGTGGTCACTGTCCTCCTCCCACCCCAGAAAGATCTGAATGAAACAGTACCTACCTGTCTCTAGTACAGCTGCATCTGTTATGCGAAAGCCTATTAGAGTGTTTTAAGTAGCCTGGTGAGTGGGCTACATTTATGGTGGAAAGTGTGAGCCCGTGAAAACCCTACTGTACTGCCATATAGGCGCTACCTGCAGCCATAAGGGCTTTTGGGGTGGGAGACAGAAGGGTATAGTAGGTTTTGGGAGTGTTTTGGAGGGCTAAGGATACATTATAAGAGGGTTATGGTGAGCTGTACATCTTGCACCCTTTATGTGAAGTTCACAGCAGTGCCCTCTAAGGTGCCCCACTTCACTGTTGGCGTGTCTGTGTGGTGAGTCCATTGCAATGCTGGCCCCTCTCACTTCTGGATTTAGACGTTGTGAACGTTGAACGTGGACATTTTTGTGGTCGAAAATGGTGTACAAAGTTAGACATCCTAAGGTTGGACATCCTGATGACCAAAATATCTAAATAGGTGATTTTTGAAAAAAAAAAAAATATATATATATTAGGACATCTAGCAGTTTTACTGTTTTACTCTGGACATCTTGCAGGAAACGTCCAAAGTTGGACTTAGACGTCCTATCAAAAATGCCCCTCCACCTCTACATATTGTAAGCAAATCTTGTGTTGTGTTTGCAGATTGTCAAGATGTTGCAAACAAGGGTGCCAAAAAAAGCGGCCTTTACTTCATCAAACCTCTGAAAGCAAAGCAGCAATTTTTGGTCTATTGTGAGATTGACTCAGCAGGCAACGGATGGACAGTATTACAGAGAGTATGTTATTTTTTTTTAGTTTTTAAAATTCTTTATTCACCAATAGTAAGCCACATACACAGGCAGAATGCCAACAGCAATAGAAAACAAGGTCCAGCAGAACAACCCCCTCCTCCCCGCACGAGTGATACCCATCATCAATATACATAACAAGGAAGCTACAGAATGGGCTAAAGGCATTAGAGCAAATGTCCCAAACAGTTAAGTTATGTTTTTCCATCATCCATAAGGGCGCCAAATGCAGTGAAAAGTACCACAACTGTCATGGCTGCAGTGCATTCAATTTTTGACATGGTCCACTTTAAGGAAAAGATCAGACTGTGTAGGAAGAGAAGATTGTTTCCAAAAGGAGGCCACACACAGTCTGGCAGCCGTAGCGACCAGCGCCACAAAGTGAGCTTGCTCAAGATCCAACCCCCGGGCAGGAGAATTAAGCAAGAATACATCCATCTTCAATGGTACAGGAGTATGCAAAATATCAGACATCACTTGTTGAACCATTCCCTAGTACAGAACACTCTGAGGACAGTCCCACCACACATACCAAAAATTCCCCATCCCCCCACAGGATCTCCAATAGCGGCCATCCCCGTGGGTGAATAAATGGTACAACCGCTCAGGAGTGTAGTACCACTGAAAGAGCATCTTATACCCCTGTTCAATCAGTGGAATAGCCAAGGAGACCCTAAGTAATGCTCCATAAATTTGCTTCCATTGTGGAAAGTCCAAAGACCTCCCCAATAAGTCCATTTATGCTCATAAGTTCTCACCAGAGGGCGACTATACAAGAGAGCCCTATACAATCTAGAAATAAATCCCACCCCAGAGCCCAGGCGAAACACTTGAAGAAATGCAGAATCTGCCCCCTCCTATTCAGGAAGAACTCTCCCTAAAATTTGTCATTTTTCTCTCCTTTCTTCTCCTTTTCCTTCTATACAGTTTTCAATTTTCCTTTTTCTTACTTTGTCTACTTATAACTTTCCATTTCTTTCTCTCACTCTGGTTCTTCTTTTCACTTCCTCAAGCATTTGCCCCCTCTCTTTCTCTCTTCCATCCAGTATGTGCCTTCTTTATGTCCCTTCTCTTTCCCCCTTCCATCCAGCATATGTCACCTTTCATTCTCTCTCCTCTCACTCCCCACTTTCATCCAATGCCTGTTTTCTGTTCCTCCCCATTTCTATCTAGGGCCAGCCTTCTCTCTCTCCCCAACACTATCTAGCACTTGCCTTCTCTTCCCCCATTACTGTCAAGTGTTTCTGTCCCCTCCCCTTAAATCTAGCATTTTTGTTCACATGTCCCTCTGTTATTCAGATGCTGTCTCCTCTCTCCTCCTACATCTCTGTCTTCCCCCTGTCTTCCTCATCTAGAAAGTCCATCCTCCTCCCCTTCCATCCAGCCTGTCTATCCCCTCTCTTCCTTGTATCTAGACTCTGCCTCAAATCCCCTCCTACATCCAGCATGTCAATCCCCCTATCTCCCTCATCCAGTGTGTCTGTCTCCCTCCCCTTCCATCTAGCGTCTGTCTCCGTCTCCCCTTTTATCCAGTGTGTCTGTCCCCCTGTCTCCCCTTCTATCTGTTGTATCCGTCCCCTTGCCTCTCCTTCTATCCAGCGTGTCTGTCCCCGTCTCCCCTTCCATCCAACATGTCTGTCCTCCTCCCCTTCCATCCAGCATGTCTGTCCCCCTCCCCTTCCATCCAGCATGTATGTCTCCTTGTATCTCTCATCCAGTGTGTCTGTTCCCCTGTCTTCCATCCAGTGTCTGTCCCCCTGCCTCCCATCCAGCGTGTCTGTCTTCCTATCTTCCTTTTTATCCAGAGTGTCTTTCCCCCTCCTCTTCCATCCAGCATTTGACCCCTTTCTCTCCTTCTATCTAGCATATCTGTCCCTGTTTTCCCTTCCATCCAGCGTATCTGCCCCCTGCCATGAATATTAAAATGTTTCTGTTATCTGTTACCTGCCAGAGACTTGATGGGAGTGTGGACTTCAAAAAGAACTGGGTTCAGTACGCACAAGGATTTGGACATTTGTCTCCAAGTGACACAACTGAATACTGGATTGGAAATGAGAAAATGCATGCATTAACTACTCAGTCGACTCTCCCATATGTACTGAGAGTGGAGCTGAAAGACTGGAACAATCAAAAGAGGTAATTTCAATATACAGCTTACATTTCAAGTAAACTTTTTCTTTTGAAGCCGTGAATTTTGGATAAATTATAGGAGTTTTTTTTGGTAGAAAAAATATTTCAGATATTGAACAGTCTTCCTACTTGAGAATATCACAACAATATAAAGACTAAGGGGCTCATAATCAAAACTTTAAAATGTCCCAAACCAGCTAATAGCAGGGATGTCCAAGTGCCAATAATCAAAACCAACTTTCTGGATATGCATCAGCACTTCTAAGCTGCTGTGTGTCCAGAGATCAAAGGGGCATGTTGGTAGATGTGTTATGGGCAGGAATCGGGTGAGCTTCAACTTGGACGTATCCCAGCCATAATCAAAGCTTTCCTAGAGGGAATTTAGATGACGCCGGCAGTTAGACCTGTTTGAGTTGCATCTAAGTTCCGCAAAGGTGCCCAAACCGACAAGAAGGACACTGGAGGATTTAAGGCATGACCTCCTCCTCCCACTTACTCCCCCAGTGGTCACCACCCAAAGAGCAAAAAAACCCCCAAAAAACCCATCAGCTGATTATGGCAGAGGAACCCCTATCAGCTGAGTCGGTTTTGGGGATTCTTGGCAGCTCAGCTGATGAGGATTCCTCCCTGCCAGGATCATCCCCTGACATCTCCGACATCCCCCTGATTAGAGAGTGACACTGTGACAAAATTCATCATCGTTCCCGTCCCCGCGGATAACAGCGGTAAACCATCTTCATGTCATTCTTTAAGGAGAGAGGGAAGAATCAGAGTATGAATGGCCATAACCACTGACCCTCAAGCTTTGCTTTGAAGAATGCTGGTGTAGAAGGACTGAGGCTGAAATAGACACTAAAAAATGACATGGGATTATTTCTCGCGGTTATGGGAACGGTGATGAATTTTGTCACCGTGTCATTCTCTACCCCTGATATCTTCTCCACACCCCCACCCACATCCCTCCATATTCCTGGACTCCCCCATACCTTCGGATGAGAAAATGGCAGGAGGGAAGCTCACTCCCTCCTGCCTACAGGGCTGCGTGCTGCAAATGACGGCTCAATGAATATTGGCTTGGTTGGCTACATCCACAGCGGCTGCACTTAATCCAGAAATTCAATGCCGGTGGCTGGATTGGACCCCAGCTTTGAATATCTGGATGTACCGCCAACCACATAGGATAACTTATAAAATAGCCCTTTTGACATTTAAAACCATGCAAACTAATTCTCCAGCTTTTATTGACAGATTATTGATCCCTTATGACCCACCAAGATCTTTGAGATCCATAACCCAATCTAATCTTAATATCCCTTCATTAAAAATAATTGGCACACGTCGTACTACCATTTTTTCTGTAACAGCCCCAACGATTTGGAACTCTCTTCCACTGTATTTAAAAATGGAAAATAATTTAAAATCATTCAAAAGCAACTTAAAATGCTTCCTTTTCAAAGTTAATTTTAACTGATGTCTTATTTTAATTTCTTTTTTTTTTTTTAACTCCCTGCCCTTTTGTACTTGCCATTAATGTTTCTTCCATTTACTATAGCTATTGTATTTCCTCCCTCTTCACCTTGTGTGTCTTTTGTTCGTTCGTCCACAATAACTTTGCATGTATTATTGTTCGCCTTGAAGTTTTTAGAAAGTATGTAATAATTGTAATATTGTTTGTCTAAAGGAAAAATTTTTTACTCTGTACAACGCTTTGTAGAATCGATAAGGCGTTTAATCAAATAACTAAATAAACAATAAACAAACAACCAGGAGATAGCTAGGCTGCCTTCTACAGTCTGTATATACCAAAAATGCTTGAGTACCTGAATAAATTCATAGAAACATAGAAACATAGAAATAAACGGCAGATAAGGGCCCACGGCCCATCTAGTCTGCCCACCTTAATGTCCCTCCCCTACCTTTGCCCTGTGAATAGATCCCATGTGCCGATCCCATTTTGCCTTAAAATCAGGCACGCTGCTGGCCTCAATCACCTGTAGTGGAAGACTATTCCAGCGATCAATCACTCTTTCAGTGAAAAAGAATTTCCTGGTGTCACCTCGTAGTTTCCCACCCCTGATTTTCAACGGATGCCCTCTTGTTGTCGTGGGACCCTTGAAAAAGAAGATATCTTCCTCCGCCTCGATGCGGCCCGTAAGATACTTGAACGTCTCGATCATGTCTCCCCTCTCTCTGCGCTCCTCGAGCGAGTATAGCTGTAATTTGTCAAGCCGTTTTTCGTATGGTAGATCCTTGAGTCCTGAGACCATCCGGGTGGCCATTCTTTGCACCGACTCCAGTCTCAGCACATCCTTGCGATAATGCGGCCTCCAGAATTGCACACAGTATTCCAGGTGGGGCCTCACCATGGATCTATACAATGGCATAATGACTTCCGCCTTACGACTGACGAAACCCCTTCGTATGCAGCCCATGATTTGTCTTGCCTTGGACGAAGCCTGCTCCACTTGATTGGCAGACTTCATGTCCTCACTGACGATTACCCCCAAGTCTCGTTTTGCTACCGTTTTTGCTAGGATCTCGCCATTAAGGGTATAAGACTTGCATGGATTCTGGCTGCCCAGGTGCATAACTTTGCATTTTTTGGCATTGAAGTTGAGTTGCCATGTCCTAGACCATCGCTCCAGTAGGAGTAGGTCGTGCATCATGTTGTCGGGCACTGAATCTTCGTCTGTTGTGCATTTGCCCACTACATTACTCAGTTTGGCGTCATCGGCGAATAATGTTATTTTACCTCGAAGCCCTTCAGCCAAGTCTCTTATAAAGATGTTGAATAGGATTGGGCCCAAGACTGAGCCATGTGGTACTCCACTAATCACCTCCGTCATTTCGGAGGGGGTGCCGTTCACCACCACCCTTTGGAGCCTACCTCCAAGCCAGCTCCCAACCCATTTCGTCAATGTGTTACCTAATCCTATAGAACTCATCTTGCTCAATAACCTGCGGTGTGGTACGCTATCGAATGCTTTGCTAAAGTCCAGGTACACGATGTCCAGGGACTCCCCAATATCCAGCTTCCCCGTCACCCAGTCAAAGAAGCTGATCAGGTTGGATTGGCAGGATCTCCCCTTAGTAAATCCATGTTGTCGGGGATCCCGTAGATTCTCCTCATCCAGGATCTTATCTAATTGGTGTTTGATTAGAGTTTCCATTAGTTTGCTCACTATCGATGTTAGACTCACTGGTCTGTAGTTTGCTGTCTCCATCTTTGAGCCTTTCTTGTGGAGTGGAATGACGTTAGCCGTCCTCCAGTCCAACGGGACGCTGCCTGTACTAAGGGAGAGGTTGAAGAGCGCGGACAGTGGCTCCGCCAAGACATCACTCAGCTCCCTAAGCACCCTGGGGTGCAAGTTGTCCGGCCCCATTGCTTTGTTAACCTTGAGCTTTGACAGCTCACCGTAGACACTGCTGGGCGTAAACTCAAAGTCACTAAACGGGTCAACTGAGACAACCCTTGTCTGTAGCTGAGGGCCGAGCCCTGGCGCTTCTCGGGTGAAGACTGAGCAGAAGTATTCATTTAATAGTTGGGCTTTTTCCGAATCCTTTTCCACATAGTCTCCGTCTGGTTTCCTAAGACGTACAATCCCGCCTGAGTTTTTTCTTCTATCACCGATATACCTGAAGAAGGATTTATCTCCCTTCTGGATGTTCTTTGCTAGAGACTCCTCCATGAGGAATTTAGCCTCCCTGACTGCTGTTTTGACGGCTTTTGATTTGGCCAGGTAGTCTGCTCTAGAATCCTGCTTCCCTGATTGTTTGTAAGAGATGAATGCTTTTTTCTTCTCCTTGATCAGGTCTGAGATCTCCGCAGTAAACCACTATGGCTTATTGTTCCTTCGCCGTTTACTTACTGATTTTACATAGCGGTTTGTTGCTTCCCCTGGGAGAACGGTATAGAAAATTGAATAAATAAATAAAAAATAAAAATAAATAAAAAGTATATTGGCCCCATAGACTCTCTATCTGTCTTTTAAAGAGAAAGTGAAAGAGAGAGTACATATATTTGTGTATGCCAGTAAAATTTATTCAAAGCACTCCGGTATAGCAAAAGATCATTTATATGTAATTTTTTAAAGTTTTTATTGAATCTTATACAACTTGTTTGAATAAATTTTTCTATTAGTGAATTTGGTCTTAAATAATTTGGCAGCCTTTTTACTAAACTGTGTTAAGCCTTTAGCACATGATTTATTGCATGGTAACGGCTAGCACAGTGCTTCATTAAAAGGCTTTGTGGTCATTTAGCCATTACTGAGCAGTAAACTGCACATTAGAGGCCCTTTTACTAAAGGTCAGCGTGTGATAATAGAATTAGCATATGCTAAAAGCTAAGAAGCCCCTTTTGGGTTGCACGCTGTAAGATTTGGGTACCCAGCATTATAGAATATCGTGCAAATCCAACTAACAAACTGCACACTGCACTAGAAACAGTGTCAAAACGGATGAGAGACCACAAATTAAAGCTGAATCAAGACAAAACCAATTTCTTACTTCTAGAAGAAAACAAAACCCCAACCATAACAAACCTAGAAATAGATTCCATCACATACCCCATGCAACCCAACCCTAAAACTGCTGGGAATAATGATAGACAAAGGCCGCACCACGCAACTTCAAATCAGCAAAACGATCCAGAAGGCATTCGCAACCATGTGCAGCCTAAGGCAAATCCGAAAATACTTCAACAACGAACAATTCAAACTCTTGGTACAAGCGCTAATCCTAGGACTCCTGGACTACTGTAACATCCTATACCTGTCATGCCCAACCAACATGCTAAAACAATTACAAACAGTCCAAAATACAGCTTTTAGACTGATTTACTCGCTGAGAAAATATGACCACCATTACCACCGCCTTCCGAGATTCACACTGGCTCCCAGTACAAGCACGCATACAATAAAATATTCTACTGCACCCTATTCAAAGCCCTAAATGGAAACGGACCAAGCTATCTGAGCAACCACCTAAACAGGAAAAACACATCCAGACCAAGGAGAACTCATTTACATTTTACCCACCCCCTAATCAAAGGTATACAAAGCCAAAAAATATACGACGGACTATTAGCCACCAGAGCAGCGAAACTAGACCGCCACCTCTCTAGTCTGCTGACTATGACGCCAACTACAAAACATTCAGGACCCTCCACAGAACCCGACGCATACTACATCTATTAACCATGTATTCTCCCTGGAAATGCCAAGGCCAACTCTTGTTGTAAACTGCCTAGAAGTGAAAGGTATTGGTGGGATAGAAGACACCAATGTAATGTAATGTAATTGGTTCATAGTCTTAAGCGCGCGAGACTGACGCACGCCGACAAACATGCGCCGACAATTCAGTGCAGGACTTCATCGTGCCGAAGAAAAAACTTATTTTAAAGGGCTCTGAAGGGGGGTCTTGGTGGGGAACCCCCCCACTCTACTTAATAGTGATCGCGCTGGCGTTGGGGGGTTTTGGGGGGGTTGTAACTCCACATTATACTGTAAACTTAACTTTTTCTCTATTTTTTTAGGGAAAAAGTTAAGTTTTCAATATAATGTTGGGGGTTACACCCCCCACACTCCCCCAACGCCAGCACGATCCCTATTAAGTAGAGTGGGGGGGTTCCCCACTAAGACCCCCCTTCGGAGCCCTTTAAAAGAAGGCTTTTCTTTGGCGCGATGAAGTCCTGCGCTGAATTGTCGGCGCTCGTTTGTCGGCGCGCGTCTGTCTCGCGCGCTTAAGACCCATCACCATGTAATTGGTGCTAATTAATGTCAATAATTGATTGTTAGCCCCCAATTATTTGTTAATGACTCGTTATCCAATTAAGCTACACACACATCTAGGATCAGTGCCCAAATTTGGGCACCGTATATAAAATGCAGGGAAATATCTATGTTCATATTTATTTAGTTTTGCATGCTACCATGTTTGTGTTTGTCAACAGAACTGCTGACTATCACACATTCCGCGTGGGACCTGAAACAGACAAGTACCGCTTGACTTATACATACTTCATGAGTGGTAATGCTGGGGACGCATTTGATGGTTATGACTTTGGAGATGATCCCAGTGACAAGTTTTTCACAAGCCACAATGGCATGCAGTTCAGTACATACGACCAAGACAATGATAAGTTTGAAGGCAACTGTGCTTTACAGGTTGGAGCTGGCTGGTGGATGAATCGATGCTCTGCTGGCCTTCTCAATGGCAAATATTACCAGGGTAAATTGCTCTTTACTAGGTTTACTTGTTCTTTCAGAGTTTACATTTTTAACATAAGTTCACAATAAACCCTTGTACTTCATCTCTGATCATCAGAAGGGATACTGAACTTGGCACTGGGAATGTATACTTTTGCTTTGAAACTTGACCAGGGCTGGCTTAACCATTGGACCAAGTGAGGCTGTGGCTCTGGGCACCTACGAAGAAAGGTGCCAAAATATCCAGCCTCTGACTTCACCTAGTCTACAGGTTTCTTCCCTCTCCCGCAACCCGATATGATTTCTCCCCTTCCCTGTTCCCCTTTCCCACAGGTCTGGCACTACTCCCTCACTTCTTTCTTTCCCCCAGAGTCCTGTAAAGTTTTTTGTCTGTCACTGTTGGTAGCAGCAGCATGACAGGTTGTCTTCAGAGAGTCCCTGGGTATTTTCTCTGCCATGTCCTGCCTCCTCTGATGCAATTTCCTGTGGACGGGACCAACAACATGGCGAGGGTGGGAGGCACCCAGGGCAGTGATGCCCTCCCCCACTCCTCCTCCCCACGCAAATCCTTTCCTTTCCCTTTGTACCTCTTTAACTTTGTCACACACTCATAGAAACATAGAAATAGACGGCAGATAAGGGCCCACGGCCCATCTAGTCTGCCCACCTTAATGTCCCTCCCCTACCTTTGCCCTGTGAATAGATCCCATGTGCCGATCCCATTTGGCCTTAAAAATCATTCCTTCCCGAAACCCTCCACATGCACAACCCTTCCCCTTGTACCTCTTTAACTTTGTCCCATGCTCCATCCCTAACTCCCTCCACTCGCACACCCCTTCCCCTTGTACCTCTTTAACTTTGGCCCCGCTCCTTCCCCACCCCCTCCACATGCACACCCCTTCCCTTCCCCTTGTACCTCTTTAAATTTGTTCCCCGCTCCTTCCCCACCTCCCTCAATTCGCACACCCCTTCCCATATACCTTTTTAACTTTGTCCCCTGCTTCCCCACCCCCCTCCACTCGCATATCCCTTGTACCTCTTTAACTTTATCCCCCACTCCTTCCCCACTCACCTCCACTTGCACACCCAATCCCTGCCCCTTGTACCTCTTTAACTTTTTCCCCCGCTGCTTCCCCACCCCCTCCACTCGGACTCCCCTTCCCTGCCCCTTGTACCTCTTTAACTTTGTTCCCTGCTCCTTTCCCACTCCCTCCACATGCACCCCCTTCCCCTTGCATCTCTTTAACTTTGTCCTCCACTCTTTCCTCACTCCCTCCACATGCACACCCCTTACCTTCCCCTTGTACCTCTTTAACTTTGTCCCCTGCTGCTTCCCACCCAACTTCCCTTCCCCTTGTACCTCTTTAACTTTGTCCTCTGCTCCTTTCCCTACCCCTTCCACATGCACACCCCTTCCCCTTGTACTTCTTTAACTGTGTCCCCAGCTCCTTCCCCACCCCCTCCACTCGCACATCCCTTCCCTTCCCCTTGTACCTATTTAACTTTGTCCCCTCCACCTTCCCCACCTCCCTCCACTCGCACACCCCTTCCCTTCCACTTGCACCTCTTTAACTTTGTCCACCACTCCTTTCCCACCCCCTCCACCCGCACACCCCTTCCCTTACCCCTCCACCTCTTTAACTTTGTTCCCCGTTCCTTCCCCACTCCCCTCCACACGCACCCCTTTTCCTTCCCCTTGTACCTCTTTAATTTTGTCCTCCGCTCCTTCCCCACCCCCTCCACTCGCACATCCCTTCCCTTCCCCTTGTACCTCTTTAACTTTGTCCCCCTCCACATGCACACCCCTTCCCTTGCCCTCGACGAGCAAGGTGATTAAATTTGCAGGAGATACAAAGTTATTCAGAGTAGTGAAGACACAGAAGGATTGTGAAGACCTGCAATGTGACATTAACACGCTCGAGAAATGGGCTGCGACATGGCAAATGAGGTTTAACGTGGATAAGTGTAAGGTGATGCATGTAGGTAACAAAAATCTTATACACAAATGCAGGATGTCTGGTGCATTACTCGGAGAGACACCCCGGAAAAGAGATTTGGGAGTACTGGTAGACAAGTCAATGAAGCCGTCTGCGCAATGTACGGTGACGGCAAAAAGGGCGAACAGAATGCTAGGAATGATTAAGAAGGGGATCACAAACAGATCGGAGAATGTTATCATGCCGCTGTACCGGGCCATGAACGCCCTCACCTAGCACTGGTCGCCGTACAAGAAGAAGGTCATAGTACGACTCAAAAGGGGCTTGAGGAGTTGCCGTACAGTGAGACATTAGAGAAACTGGGCCTCTTCTCCCTTGAAAAGCGGAGACTGAGAGGGGACATGATCGAAACATTCAAGATAATGAAGGGAATAGACTTAGTAGATAAAGACAAGTTGTTCACCCTCTCCAAGGTTGGGAGAACGAGAGGGCGCTCTCTGAAGTTAAAAGGGGACAGATTCCGTACAAACGTAAGGAAGCTCTTCATCACCCAGAGAGTGGTAGAGAACCGGAACGCTCTTCCGGAGGCTGTTATAGGGGAAAACACCCTCCAGGGATTCAAGACAAAGTTAGACAAGTTCCTGCTGAACCAGAACGTACGCAGTTAGGGCTGGTCTCGGTTAGGGCACTGGCCTTTGACCTAAGGGCTGCCGCGGGAGAGGACTGCTGGGCACGATGGACCACTGGTCTGACCCAGCAGCGGCAACTCTTATGTTCTTATGTTGTACCTCTTTAACTTCGCCGGTGTAAACAGCATCGTGCCGGCCTCGGTTCTCCCTCTGATGACACTTTTTGGGTCCCTGGGTTTACAATTAAAAGGACCAAATGAAAGTGACACAAAGCAGCTTGATTATATCTTTTGTTTGGTCATCTCCACTTTTTTTCATCTTCTGTTGCTGAGTGTTGAGCGTTTGTTCCTGTTTCTGGATCTTGAGTCTTTTATACGAGACATACATTTAAGAACATATCTTGCATTAATACCATTTCTTTTATTTTTAGGTGGAAATTACAAAAATCCCAACTTAGTCTATGATAATGGTATTACCTGGGCAACCTTCCATGACAGATGGTATTCTATGAAGGAAACTAAGATGATGATCATTCCTTTCAGCAGAATGGGACTAGATGGACAGCAGGCCCAGGATGGTAGCAAAAAGGTCGGATCAGATAAACGAGGGGACATTTAAAACCAGAAAATGGCACTAGTTCAGCTTAAACAATGTACTGTACTTCTTTGTCTACATTATGGTGCCTAACATTTAAGAAAAATGTTGTAGATAAACTGTCAAAGAACTGTTTGTACAAGAAATTCTTGTTAGGATGCTTTGGTGGGAAATAAAAGGTTGCTACCGTTATGTGGACAGTGAAGCCTATCTTTGTGTCCTTACAAGCTGCGTCATTGTCTAGAGTTAGGCTAAAATAGTTCTTATTTATTTATTTTTAAAATTTCTATACCGTTTTGTTCTAAAACAGTTTACAAATAACATAACATCGGATTTCTAGACCAGTGTTCTTCAACCTTTTGACACCTATGGATTGGCGGAAATAAAATAATTATTTTGTGGACCGGCACCGGTTCGCGGACCGGCAGTTGAAGAACACTGGGCTAAGTCATGCCCATCTCCGCCCCAGATCCCACCCCCATAATAATACTAATTGTAACACCATTTTTTCTATCCATTTTTCATATATACACATATACAATATAATCGTATTAACAACACATAATGGTTAAGCACAAAATTAAACTACACAAAACACACTGTAAGCTTTTCAACATTCTTTCCTACCAGAAAACAGATAACCCCTATGCAAATGCAGGACCAAAAGCTAAAAGTACTAATATTCACAAACAAACCCAAGACTCTGCAAGCAGTACAACCCCCAGAGAAAAACAAACAAATGCATTTCTTCCTGAACAGACAGCAGATGTAAAATCACTAAATAAAAAAAATAAAAGCATTTCCCCTGCCATTGTCTCTCTCCCTCCATGTGCCTTGCCTTCTGGCCTGCTCCCCGGTGTTAGCTTCAAGCTAGTCCACGGTGCGATCAACACAGGGTCTTCGGGCCAGCTCCCTGTGCTGCATTGCACAAAGCTGTGGGAAGCGGCTCTGCGTGCGCGTCCCCCACCTCATCTGGAAGCCTTCCCTATGATGTTGTGATGTCAGAGAGAAGGCTTCCGGGTCAGGCGCAGGCCGCGGGTAGGAGTCTTTTCCCACGGCTTTGTGCACTGCAGTACTCAGGGAGCTGGCCTGAAGACGCCGCAGTGATCGTACCGAGGACCAACGGCTACAGAACAATCTCTTGGGCCCAATGGAGGTGCCGGCCTTGCAGACCGGCAGAAAATTTCTGCAGACTGACACCAGTTCACAGACCAGCGGTTGAAGAACATGGTTCTAGCCCGCTTAACCAGCAAAAGTTGCATACATAAAATATAAAATTCAGAACAAGATAAAAACAAATAGATTCAATCCTTGCATAAGATCAATTTCTCAAAGAAATGCATCTACAAATAGTTGTGTTTTCAGCATTTTCCTAAATGAGCTCCGCAACTTAACCCCTTCACATGTAAAAGATCCATAAAATTCTCTTGTTTTCTGTTTGTTAATAAATGCATTGATATTTATTTCTTTTGTTATAGGTTGGAGACATGTAAAAGAACATTTTCAATTTAAAAAAAAAACAAAACAAAACCCAAAATTTATCTGAACAGGGAAAGAATTCCACTTGCCAGCGAGACTTCATGAATATGCATGATGACCCTTCACCACTTAACTTTGACTGTAAATTAAGACCCAACACCCACACAAGAAGCAAAACTTATTAAATGCGAAAACTGCTCTTCAGTGGAAAGGTGATTTTTGTATGTTATGTTTTGGTTTTCCCACCTAAATTTTCAATAAACAAATTGATTTGCCACCACATTATTAGTAAATAAAATATACATAGAAATGTAAACAGCACTGATGATGGCAACACTGGGTCAGTGTGGACACCCTAGACTTGAGTGTTCTCTGCATCACCGGCATTGAAGATCTGCTGTGGACTGTGCACATCTAACACATTTCTCTTGGGTTTGCAACATTCTATATCAATGATGCTCTGTGTTTCAGATCATTGTTCAGGCTTGTGTGACAACCCAAAAATAACCCTCTGAACCTAGGTTTCAGTGGAGAGAAAATCAGATCTGTGCAAAAATTGATGCACAGCAATAGATTTCTGTCGGACAAAGTTGAATGTCACCATGAGCCAGCTTGAATATCTAGTTTTGTAGCATGAGATGAAAAGACACAGTTTCCCAGGTATTTGACCATTGTTGTAGCTCAAGAATTTTGCAAAGCTGTGGCCAGTTTACTGTTCTGTTGCAGTGATACAAGAAACAGGGGTGATTACTTTAAGTTGAAGATGACCTGGGAAGTAGCACCGTTCTACAGCGCACTTGAGCCGTCCAATACCCTTGTCAAGAAGCACGGAACAACAACTGTTTCAGAGGAGAATGTGATGCAGCATTGCTGTTGCTAGCTTTTTGTGTGCCAACGCTGAACTTTGCAGCTCTTTTTCCCTTTGTGATTCAAGGAACTTGATTCATTAAATGGCTTCACAGATAACTTGTTTTGTATATATATATATATATATATATATATATATATATATATGTTTAAATCACATCACAATCACACACTAAGGTGCTCAATTTCAAAGGAAAAAAAAAAATTCTCAAAAACAGCACAAAGGGACAGATGGACATTTTTCTTACCTAAATGTGTAAATTGTGATTTTTAAAAAAGCAGAATTGGGATGTTTTTCACTGAATCCATCCAAACAGCAAGGGGGCATGTTGGTGGTATGTTTTGGGTGGGACATGGGCAGATTTAAAATCTGGACAGTTACTTATGTTCCATTATCGCTAAAAATAATGTCCAGGACAATCAAGAAGTATATTTTATCTAGACCTGTTTCAGTCATGTCTAAGAAACAAAAAGGTGCCCTAACTATCCAGCTGTCCATTGGAGGGATAAAAGCATGACCCTTTTCTAATCTAATCTAATCCTCTATTTGTGTATCGTGCATACCTATGCAGGCTCAAGGTGACTTATAGCGAGAAGAAGGTAGGAAAGGCAGACCATATACTAGACAAAGTGAAAGAGAGGAGAGAAAAAGAGACAAGACAGACAGATGGAGGGGGACAAAGAGAAACAAGAAGGCTTAGGCATCAAAGAGAAGGGTTTTCATTTTTTCCCGGAATGCGGTTCGGTTAGGCTGTATTCTGATCGTTTCTGCGAGGCCATTCCAAATTTTCACTCTTAGAAAGGTTAGCATGGAGTGAAAGATACGCTTGTATTGGAAGTTTTTGGTAGATGGGAGATTGAGTTGTATCCTGTTGAGAGTTCTCCGAGAAGTTGACCATGATGTTGTGAAGAGATGGATAAGTGGAGCATCAGAATTTACATGGAGTAGGTGGTGAATGATGCATGATATTTTGACTTTTATTTGTGAGGTGATGGACAGCCAGTGCAACTGTTTGATGAAGGCTGTGACCAAGTCACAGGTTGAAAATTAGTCTTACTGCTGTGTTTTGAATAAGCTGTATTTTGTGGATTAGTGCAGTGTTAATTCCCATATAGGCAGAGTTACAGTAGTCCACTTGTGGTAGAATCATCATCAGGGTGAAATGGTGCTGGTGAAAGTATGGTCTGATGAGTCTTAATTGCCTCATGGTGTAGAGGGATTTCTTCTGGAGATTGGAGATTTGTGGTTCCATTGTAAGTGTGGAGACCAGAATATAGCCTAGGATTTTGGAAGTTTTATCTACTGTAAGAATGCTGCCCGATGATGCTTGTCGGTGCAGCCTGGCGGGTGGTGTGGAAGTATAGAATTTTGGTTTTGGCAGCATTTAGCTTTAACTTGTTTATTGTTGCCTAATATTGGATTATTTTTTATGTTGACTGAGATTTTATTTTCAGTGTCTGCTTGGTTTTTGGTGTAGGAATGAGAAGAATGTCATCAGCATAGGACATTATGCTTTCGTCTTCAAATATAATGTTTCCAAGGGAGCTCATGAAAAGGTTAAATAGAATGGGGGATAGTGGCAAACCTTGTGGAACGCCACAGAAGGCCTTCTAGGAGTTGGAGTACTCCCCATATTTTTTTTATGGTGTATTCTCTGTTCTGTAGGAAGTTGTTGAACCATTTTAGCACTATTCCTATCTCTGACAGTTTTTTTTAGGAGTAGGTGGTGGTCCACTGAGTCGAAGGCTGCAGAAATGTCAGATTTGAGGAGTACAGCCTGGCAGCCCATACTGAGTAGTTGTTTGGTTTTAGTTATTATCGTGAGGACAAGAAATTCTGTGCTATGTTGTTGTCAAAATACGAACTGGGATGGATGTAGACATGAATATTGCTCTATGTAAGTAGTAAGTTGTTTGCTGTTTGCTTACATGGGTCTTGAGAAATTTGGTAAGAATGGGGATGCCGGCGATAGGCCTGTAGTTTGAAGCTACAGATAGATCTGCCTTTGTTGTTTTAGGTATAGGGGTGAGGACAATTTTTCCCATTGCTTCCGGGAAATGGCCTTGGTTTAGAAACATAGAAATATGATGGCAGATAAAGGCCAATTGGCCCATCTAGTCTGCCCATCCACAGGAACCGTTATCTCGTTCTCTCTCTGAGAGATCCCATGTGCCTATACCAGGCCCTCTTGAATTCAGACAGTCTCTGTTTCCACCACTTCTTCCGGGAGACTGTTCCATGCATCTACCGCCTTTTCCATAAAAAAGTATTTCCTTGGATTACTCCGGAGCCTATCACCTCTTAACTTCATCCTATGCCCTCTCATTGCAGAGTTTCCTTTCAAATGAAAGAAACTCGACTCATGTACATTTATATTATATAGGTATTTAAACAACTTTATCATATCTCCCCTCTCCCACCTTTCCTCCAAAGTATACAGATTGAAATCTTTAAGTCCCCATATGCCTTATCACGAAGACCAGACATCATTTTAATTAATTAGCCTTCCTCTGAGCCGACTCCATCCTTTTTATATATATGGAACACTGCCCATACGCCGAGAAGTTGGATAGGCTGGGGCTCTTCTCTCTGGAAAAAAGGAGGCTCAGGGGAGATATGATAGAGACCTTCAAGATCATGAGGGGCATAGAGAGGGTGGATAGGAACAGATTCTTCAGACTGAAGGGGACAACAAGTACGAGGGGGCATTCGGAGAAACTGAAGGGAGATAGGTTCAAAACAAATGCAAGGAAGTTTTTCTTCACCCAAAGGGTCGTTGACACTTGGAATGCACTACCGGAGGAAGTGATCAGGCAGAGTACGGGACAGGGATTCAAACAGAGTTTGGACGGATTCCTGAGGGATAAAGGGATCGTGGGATACTGAGAGAGGTGCTGGGATGTAATACAAGTATGGAAGGCTAACCAGGTAATAAGTATAGAAAGCCAACCAGGTCGTGCATGTGCAAGACCGGGGGGTTAGGACTTCGATGGGACAATAGGACTTCAAATGAGAAACCAAGGGGGCCCCTTCTGGTGATTCAGACAGGTCGTGACCTGTTGGGCCGCCGCGGGAGCGGACTGCTGGGCAGGATGGACCTGTGGTCTGATCCGACGGAGGCACTGCTTATGTTTATGAAGGTGTGGCCTCCAGAATTGTACCCAATATTCTAAATGAGGTCTCACCAGAGTCTTATACAGAGGCATTAATACCTCCTTTTTCCTATTGGCCTACCTCTCCCTATGCAACCTAGCATCCTTCTAGCTTTTGCCGTCACCTTTTCAACATGTTTGGCCACCTTAAGATCATTGACCCTCCTAGTGTGATGTGTATAAGACGGAATTCTTTTCAAAATCTTCTTAATTATAAATACTGATTTTTATATATAAATACTTTAAAAAAATATATTTAAAGGTTAGAAGACCTCAAGTGTTCACGGCCATCTGTCTTTGGAACAAGTCCTATCAGAACAGCCCCTTGTGAACTATCATTAGTCTCGTATGCCTTTTCTTTTATCTTTTTATCTCAATTAAATTCTTTTTTCTTTTAATCTTTTATAACTTTGAAACTCATTAATAAATGCCTATGGGTGTGGTGGTATACCAAGTACTGAACCTAGAGTAATATTGCTCAATATTCAGGCTTATTAGCTTGTAAAGCCTAAAATACTTAGCACTGTTAAATGAATGCTCTGCTCAACAGAGTGTCTCTGTTTCACTCTAATAAGAGCTTCCTCAGGAGATCTTGAATTGTTAAAGTTAGTTGCTCATTCTTATCTGGCCATCTTGGTAAGAAAAGAAATACCATCAATCAGGAAAAGCAAACTGACTTAAGCAAAATGGATCCGCAATCATTTACAATAGCATTGTCCTCCGTCGAACAATACAACGGGGGAGCTCAGACTGACTTACAGCTTTCTTCAAATCCACATAAACTGATTACTGAAAGTTAAATTAAGACAACCTTAAAAGGCTCCTTTCCAAACTAGAGACTACTTAAACTACCCTAACAATACAACTGTTGTACTGTTGACTTGAGGTACCTACTTGGGCCAATCGCTCTGCCTACATAGAACAATGGAGAAACAAGCTCCCTAGTAATGCCATAGTGAAAAAAAACAATGGCGAACTTCTAAACGAAGGCGTCTTGAGTTTTAATTTTCCCCTCCTGGTGCACGTGTGGGTGCAACAGCGTCTTAAACGTAATGACGTGAATATCTTCTGAGCAGCACCAAGTCAGAGGAAACTAAAAGTTAGCCCACAGTGTAACACTAGAGGCACACTAGATTCTTAAAGGAGCCATTCAAAGGCACACTAAAATATATTGAACTAAATGTATTGAACTAAAATTTTATATTGAACATATGAGCAAACCGAATATTGCCAGTCATCCATTCACCTACTATTTTTAACCCGTGTTCTAATCTTCATAAATAAGTTTTTAAAAACTGACTTTAAGTTATATATTTTAAGAAGAATGGTAATCATACTGTGGTCATTAATTAAAAATTAGATCCATTGTTTAAGTGGATTTATATGAAAAGCCTATGATTGAGACAGTTTATGATGAATTGAATGACATTATTTTATAATAAATTAAATAGAAATATGTTGCACTTATTTTTGGCTTTAAAATGAATAAAGATGTTACAAAAAAAAAAAAGAAATTTTTTAAATGAATTAATTAAAAAGGTTTTTTATACTAAATCAACAAAAAATATACTTTTTTTTTTAACTAAAATTGATGTTTTCAAATGACAACTATAGATTAATGGAGTGGCCAGAGAATTACATTTACATTCAAAAAAATGTTTGCCCATTTATCATGGTATTTGAGACCCTTAGGATGTAAACATACAATCACACCCATTTAGGAGGCTGGTGATCCAGATGATGATTTGTTCAGGGGCAGTCGCGAGGAGATAAGAGGGGCAATTGTCCAGGGGGCTGCTGTGTGTGGATACTAGTTTTCTAGTATCGGTGATGGATAGATTAGAGAATGTGGCCCAGATTTGGCCCGCTTTTATGGGCAGTGGTGTACCAAGGGTGGGCTGTCCGCCCCGGGTGCACGCCCCACCCTCCCTATTCTTCTGCTGCCTTTCCTTAACAAGCAGCAGCGGCAGTAAACAGGGGTGTCCGCGGGTACTCACCGGCATTGCTGAGCTTCTGGCTGGTTCTCCTGCTGAAAGCCACGCGTGTCCGCCCCTCAGAGTGAAGGCTTCAGACGCAGCCACAGATCGGTGAGGTGTAGACGCCCGCGGCTTTCAGCAGGGGAACCAGCCAGACATGCTGGGCAGGGAAGGGGGGAGGGTAGAAATACTGCACAGGCAAGGGGGGGAGAAATGCTGCAAAGGCAAGGGGGGGAGAAATGCTGCAAAGGCAAGGGGAGACATGCTGCTGCTGCTGCATAGGAAAGGGGGGAGAAATTCTGCACAGGCAAGGGGGAGAGAAATGCTACTGCTGCACAGGCAAGGGGGGGAAGAAATGCTGCACAGGCAAGGGGGAGAAATGCTGCTGCTGCACAGGGAAGGGGGAGAGAAATGCTGCTGCTGCAGCACCCAATTGGAGAGAGAGAGAAGGAGGGAGAAGGAAGACAAGGGAGAGGAATCAGAGATGCCAAGTCCATGGGAGGGAGGGAAAGGAAAAAAGGAAAGGAGATACCAGACCATGGAGGGGGAGGAAGAGATGCCATGGCATGAGGGAAGGGAAGGAGATAGGGATACCACACCATGGTGTGGAGTGGGAAGGAAGGAAAGGAGAAGAGAAAGAGAGAGATGCCAAACTATAGGGGAGAGGATGGAGACAGAAAAATGGAGAGGGTGAAGCTGAAATGAATCATGTGCAAAAGAGAGAAGGGACTCCAGATATACTGTTTATTGAAGGGACATAGAAAGAGGGAAGATGCCATATGGAAGAGAGAGAGGATGGACAGTAGATAGAAGGGGCAGAGAGAGTGTGGGCAGTAGATGGAAGGGGTAGAGAGAAGGCAGAAGCTGGGTGGAAGAGGCAAAGAAAGGGCAGATGTTGCATGGAAGGGAGAGAGGACAAACGCTGTATAGAAAGAAGAGAGCAAAGAGAAGATGATTAAAGCAGAAACGACAAAAGGTAGAAAGATTTTTTTGTTGCTTTACTTAGAATCAAGTAGTACTGTAACTGTATTGATAAAAGTTTATAAATAGGAAATGGAAATAAGGCAATTTTTTGGTCTAAACCCCTTTCCTCAGGTCAGGACAGGATACCATAACAGTAGTATACTGTACTGTTCTGAAGAAAGATTTGGCCTCTGAAAGCTAATTGAAAAATGGATTAGTCCAATAAAATAGTATTTTCTTATTTCTCATTATTTGTTTTATTTTTATTTGTTAATTTGTAAAGTGGTGATTGTTATGTATCAGTTTTTTCAAATTTACATTTCAGTAAATTTACATCTACATTACATTTACATTACAGTAGATTTACATCTACTGTCTTTATATTTTGCACAGTATTAGGGGACATGTGTCACTGTTTTTGTGATGTTGTGGTGTTGTATGCAGAGTGGTTTCTTGGTGGTTCAGTTTAACTTTTGTCTACATATTTCTATTTTTAGTTTGTGATTACTCCATATTGGGCGAGGGTGTATCTCTGTTCTGTGTGTATGAAAAGGACATAGTTTTCAGTTGGCATTGACTGCAGGATCAATTGACTGTGCGGGATCTGGCTTGTTTAGTTTTACAATGTATGTGTTGGTGTTTAAAACACTGAAATGTTTAAAATGCTGCCTTTTCCTAGGTACACTCTTGTGCGATATGTGGATTGTTTCTAAAAATCATATTTTTGATATAGATTGGGGGGGTCATAAAATGATGGGCCCCGAGTGTCACATATGCTAGGTACAAAAAACTCAGATATTATGAAAACAAAATGCATAAAATAATAAACACTTTCAAAGTAGATTACTGTGATGTCCTGTGCAGGACATCACAGTAATCTACATATGCTAGGTACGCCACTGTTTATGGGTTCTGTTCAGGAGTGAGTGTCGCTGTGCTGAGTATCTTGGATATTTCTGATTGAACTGTTTTGATTTTATTTAAAAAGAAGTCTGCTAGTTCTTGTGCTGTAACTTTTGTGGTACTATTAAAGTTAACAGAACCCAAATATATATGGAACACCAGCATAAACTGAATCTGTCTCTGCTGCGCTGGGTGTTCGTCAGTTTTTTTGCTGCCACTTTTGTCTTGAGCTCTCAATAACTGGAGGTTCCTGAAGAAGGATTTTTATCAGAAACCGAAGCTCAGTTGAACCATCTACACTTTGAGCAACTTCTGACTTATTTGTAGCGAATCATCTTCATGCATCCAGGCTTTTGGTTTTGAAGCATCTCTGGGAGTCCTGGCTTTATATTGGTTCTCCCATTGAGATAAATTCGTCTGATTAACTTTTATGGCCGTGCAGTTTCTGTTTTTTCAAATTGTGTTGGCACAGCACCGTGAGTGTACACTTTTATATTAATTATTAGTGTGATTACACTTTACTTTCACTTAATTTATACAGTACACACGAAGACTCTATGATGGTGTGGTGTGCTGGGCTATTGCCCGTACATGGGTTGAAGTATTCATTCATTTTCATTCATTCATTTATTTGATTTTTTAGCCTATCCTCCCAAAGGAGCCCAGAATGGGTTACAAAGTACATCCATAATAATCCAGACAAAGCAGAGATGACATAGTTTACATAAATTACAATATAGACATGACAATAATTTACAATATAGACATGACAATAAAACATATGCACTAAGTAGCATCTGGTGAGATTAAGTGGCATAGGTGCGTTGACTGGGTGGCATTTCAGGGTGAATGACTTTGAGGCGCTGGGTTACGTTTATCTAACTTTTCAATCCACACTGAGATCTTCTCACAAAATTTATATAAAGTTTTGATATGCATTATACCTCCCGTGGCTGCGCGCCACAATTTGTTAGACAGTGATACCATAGAACTTTTTTGATTCAGTAATTTTTGTGGAGGCATTTGGATCCTTGAATCGGGGAGTGGGGGTGGGTGGGCGGGTTTAAGCTGTCACACCAGGATAAATAATTTACTATTGTCTCTAGCGTTTTGGTTCCTAAACTGCTGGCTAAGTAGTTTTTCTGGGCTTCTGAAATGTTGAGTTTGTATTTATTTATTGCATCTCTCCACTGTCTTCTGTGTTCTCGTACTTTGCCCTTTCACCATTTCCTTTCTCTCCGCCGGCCTAGTTGTTTGTCATTTCTCAGTGACTCGGTGAACCATGGAGTACATGTGCAATGATATCCAGAGAGTATAACCTCTAGCACATCAGCACACACAAGATGTTTCTATTATTTTCTGAAATTTATTTTATTGAATAAATGTAGCTAATTTACTCGCAGTTTGTAGATTCTCAGAAGCTTGTCACCCTAAGGCAAGAGACTTTATAGTCCTGAGAGCTGTACCAGTGGGGCGGCCATGGAAATTTGAAGAGAAAGGGGTTTTATGGCAGAGGCGGGTGAGTCGTCAGAAGGTAGTTCTAGAGGTGAGAGGCTGAGCTGTGCAATATTGTGGTAAAAAAAAAAAAAAAGACAAACATTCAAGGGGAGCAGAAAGACGTGGTTCTGAGACAAGATGGACATGTCTGTCCTTGTAGGAGGGAACTAAAGAAAATAGAAGGCAGAGGGTGAGGTGAAGGGACCTATAGGGACAGATTCTAAGACCAGGTCATAGAGGATGGTCTTTGATTGGAGAGAGAGGCCATATCCTTGCAGACCCATCAAAACAAAGATAGAGATAATCAGGAAGTAACAGCAGATAAACAAAGGATCCAACCTCAGCTGGGAGAAAGAGGAGGTCTTTCAAGGAGAGAAGACCACCAGCAGGAAAGATACAGAAAGGTAAGAATGGCTGCAATAGAAGTGAGACTATATTACACACATACGATGGCAGGAAGTGACTGAAGCACTAAAATGGGGAAGCTTCGGGGCAGTGAGAATGCTTCGGGAGAAGCTTCGGGGCAGTGAGAATGGCTTCCCCATCAGGGTCCATCTGAGAGAGAGAACTTTGGTTTTGGAAAGTGTCCGTGAAGGTGAGGGGAAGGGAGGGAGATGGTGAGGGGAAGAGGTTGAGTAGCGCTTTAGGTTTATTGTGTGGAGAAGGACAGATGCTGAATGGAAGTGGGGTGGGGGTGAGAGAGGGGAACAGACAGTAAATGGAAGGGGGTGAGAGAGGGGAGCAGACATGGAAGGAAGTGGGGAGGAGAGAGAAAAAGGCGCATGCTGGATTGGAGGATGATGATAGAGTTAGATACTGGAAGGGGTGAGGGAAAGTGGTGGCAAGCTTTAGGTAGACACAATGAAAAAGGGAAATTGAGGACTGAATAGTAAGAAAGAATTTAGACAGAGGCAGAAAATAAATTGAGAAGGAAGACCAGGGAAGAAAAGAAGGAAAGGAGAGGAGAGAGAGATGCCAGAGCATGGGGGGAAGGGGAGGACACAGATACCAGATCTGGGGGGAGGAAATGAGGAAAGAGATATGCTAAAATCTGCTGGGCGGGAGAGAGAGATGGAAGGGAAGAAGACAGATGCCAAACCACGGGGGGAGCAAAAGGAAGTAGATGGATGCCAGACCAATGTGGAGGAGGGAGAGATGGAAAGGGAGAGGCAGATAGTTTCTAGAAGAGGCATAGAAATAAAGCAGATGCCGTATGGAAGAGGCATAGAGAGTGTAGACAGTGGATGGAAGGAAGAGAATGATGAGAAGATGAGAAAAGTATAAACCAGACAACAAAGTTAGAAAAAATTTTCTATTTATTTTATTTCTTTCTCTTTGCTTTAGGATAAAGTACTATTGTAGCTGTGTTGATAAATGGAAATAAGGTGATCCTTTTTATTGGACTAATTTTAATACATTCTTTACTAATTCAGAGACCAAAACTCCCTTCCTCAGGTCAGGACAGGGATACTCTCCTGCGGTCCTGAATCTCCTCCTCACCACCCCGACTCTCCTGCCCTTCCCTGCACTGCCCCGAATCTCTCCTGCCGCCCCAACTTGCTGCCCTGCTCTCACCCCAAATCTCTGCTGCTGCCCCGACTCACCGCCCTGCTCTTGCTCCAAAAATCTCCTGCCGCCCCGAATCTCCTCCTCTCGCCACCCCAACTATCCTGCTCTTTCCCGCACTGTGAGCCCGCAGTTTTAATCTGGTGCTTGCTTGCTGTGGAGCCCAACTGTGAAAGTTGACTCCTGCTCTGGTCCTCAACAAATAAAAATAACTTTGTGTCCCTTTCCAGTTACTGGGTTACACTAGTAATAAATTAATTCTATCGGTCAATAAACCTGAAACTGTTTCTGTACTAAAAGATAATCTGAAACCAGATTGTGAAGAATGGATCCATTGATCCATATAGCCTGAAAAAAGTCCTTCCATAAGCTTTGTAAAGAAAGGGATAGATGTTATTGGTCTAAATTTAAATGTTAAATTACTAGACTCATTTCTGTTCTTTACAATTGGAGTAATAATAATCTCACCCAAATCTGATGGAAAGGTACCCAAAGACAACATTTCTCCTAACCAATTATAAAGTTGAAATTAAAAGTCAAGTGAAGCAGTTTCAAAATATATGGAGGCCAGTTATCTAAGAAACTATAAGATTTTAAATATTTTCAATAAAGAGGATTAACTGGGGACCATTCAATTGGTGCAAATTCTGACCATTATTCTGTCAGCTGATGTTGTAGGTGTACCGTATAATAGGTATTTGCATATCCCATCGTGACGAGTATGCTGAGACTAGTAAAATGCCGTTCTGTTGTGCAGGACTTAATAATACTGATGTTTTGCAACAGTCAGAGGAGGAAGATGAAACTCTTCATATTCTTATTGTGGAAGGTTTTCTTCTGTACACCTGCAAGCCATTAACTGATATATTTAACCAACGTTACTTTCTTTCTATTCCCTATGAAGAATGCAAAAAGAGAAGAGGCTTATTCACAATTATTTCTCACTTCAAGAAACTACACTATTCCTTTTTTTAAAATATATTTATTCATTTTAAATCCAAACTTAAGTGCAACATATTTTACAGACATTTTACACTTTAACAACACTTAGGGCTCCTTTTACGAAGCCGTGTTAGCGGTTTAAAGCGCGCAATAGCGTGCGCTAATTTGCCGGCCACGCTTGCTGCTACCGCCGCCTCTTGCGCAGGCGGTAGTTTAATGGATAGCGCAGGGGTTAGCGCATGCTAAAAATGTGCTTGCGATAAAGACGCTAACGCGGCTTCGTAAAAGAACCCCTTAAATTCTATTAAATTATATTTATGACAAACACATATATCAACCCCCCCCCTTTATAAATAACCAACAATTGCACTCTAAATAAAAATAACTCCCCACCCTCCCTAGACATGCATGATCAAAGGGGAAAATCAACAATCACTCCTTGCAGAATTCCGTCAATGGCTCCCAAACATCCATAAATTTCTTATAATGTCCCTGTTGTATGGCCATCATACGTTCCATTTTAAAAGTATAACAAAGAGATTCCCACCAGACAGTGTAATTTAATCTATCACAGTTCTTCCAATTCCTCAAAATAAGTTGTATGGCAACTCCTGTCGTTATAAAGAAAAGTTTGTTATTTCGAGCAGATATATGGCTTTTAGCCCTCATTAACGTACCAAATAGGATGGTATTGTACGTCAACGCCACTGGATTTCTAAGATATTGTTCACTTGATCCCAAATAGATCTCCAAAATTTAAGTATCAAGGGACAATAGTATAGTAAATGATCCAATGTCCCAGCTTCAAGATGACAATGCCAGCTCTATTAGACTTTGAACTATCTAATTTCTGTAAACGAACTGGGGTCCAAAATGCTCTTTGTAATAAGAAAAACCAAGTTTGTCTCATAGATGCAGACACCGTACACTATTCCTGATCCACCTGGACTGTTTGTCATGCCTGGCCCATGTTTATTAAACATAAGAAAATAGTGGAAGATCTCAGTGTTGATGTGCAATTAGATGGAACAAAATCTAGAGAAGAACTTCTTAATACAGTATATGGAGACATGCAGAATAAGCTTGATGAACTGCTGAACATAAAGATTTAAGTGCCACATTTCATGTCTGTCGCAAGTTATAATGTGTCGTTACCTATTTAAACTCATCTTTTCAGCTTGTGTCTATGTTTTAATTTGCGATCAAAGGCATCTCTTTATATTCTTAAGTCTTGCACCCAGAAATGCCACTCAGTCAACACACCTACGCCACCTAATCTCACCAGATGCTACTTAGTGCATATGTTTTATGTCATATCTACATTGTAAATTATTGTCATGTCTATATAGGCAGCTGATCTGTACAATTCTTACTCCAAAATAACTGTTAATCAATAGCTGTTAATCACTAGCTTTTAACTCTGTTTATTCCACTCAAGTTGTACCATCTTTTAATCATTGAAAACCGCATAGAACTTCATGGTCCTGCGGTATATAAACTATTATTATTATTATATTATAATTTATGTAAATTATGTCATCTCTGTCCTGTCTCAATTGTTATGGATAACCCGTTCTGGGCTCCTTTGGGAGGATGGGCTAAAAAATTGAACAAATAAATTAATCAATTAATTAAGTTTTTTGTTCAGATAAATGGAATGGCAACTGGATGGCTCTCTACTAAAAACACTCCACATCAATAAAGCACCTGTAAAATAAAATAAAAATAAATAAAAAATAGGGAACTCCCTTGAAAGCCAAATACAAAAATGCTGTGAAAAGGGCAGTTTTAGAAAATTACTCAAGACGCAATTATTTGTAGACACCTTTTTCTAGACAATAACTTTTTCACACCCCTCTTCTATGACACCGCACTTGTGTTTTTTAGTACAGAGAGAGAACAGAGAGCCAGTGGCGTACCAAGGGGGTGGGGTGGGGGGGGAGGTCCGCCCCGGGTGCAAGCCCTGAGGGGGTGCTCCCAGCCTTGAAGCCGTTGACGTCTGGTTCCCCCCCCCAATGTCTGGATTCTCCCCCGGCCCCCCTGCACCGTTTGCGGTGGAGAAGCAGCCTGCAGTGGGATCGTGATGCCAGAGATCCCTGCGCTGCTTCGGCGCTGCTTCCTCCGCCGCGGTCCCACCCCTCCTCTGATCTATAAAGTGCAAGAAAGTCGAATCGAAAAACCAATTCAATAGGCTGAATCGAATCAAATTTTTTTTTTTCCTGAATCGGGCAGCACTAGTTTGCGCTACTGTCATAGACTTTAGGACCTGGGATTGGGGAGAGATGGCATCTTCAGTACTTTATAATGCAAGTGAAACGAGGATTTGGTCAGACTTTTGAAGGGTTTGCAGAAGAAAAATATTGTATAGGCCAGGGACATGAGACAGCAGGAAACGGGAACTTTTCTTCCTTCTATTTTTGTGAATGGCAAGGCTGAGGATGTCAGAGGGTTCAGTTAAAATATGTGCTTTATAAGAAAATATAATAATGTGTTTTATAAAGTTTATAAGCATTGCTGGCCTACCCGGTGAGGTGTCCCTAATGGTGGGGGTGGTGGCAGCGTGTCAATGTGTTGAGAGGAAGAGGTGGTCTGGGAAATTCTGCTGAACAAACTCCGGGCCCATTTCCACCCCCCCAGTTAGTCCACTCCACTCAACTGGTTCACACACTGAGTGGGTCTTTGGGTGTTGTGCCTGGGTAGTTGTTTTGGGATCTCTTCCAGTGGTTTGTCAGTATCTCCTTGAGGTCCAAGGAAGGAAACTTTGTTAACCTTAGCATTGACCTTCAGAATATGTTTGTAACAGCGCTGCTTGTGTGGCATTAGGCTATGTAGTGATCGAAAGAAAAACACAGACCTTTGCACATTTTTGCACTATATGGTGGGTGTATAAGGAGATTCACATTTCCTGCACAGCTAAGTCCTTGTGAAGTTACCATGTTCTTTCTGTATTTGACATCTAGCAAGGTCTCTGTTTGAAAGAAAGATCTAAGTTTAAAATTAAGTGGCCAGAAGATATAGTAAAAGCAGATAGCGTTGCTGGTTTTAAGAAAGGTTTGGACAAATTCCTGGAGAAAAAGTCCATAGTCTGTTATTAAAACATGGGGGAAGTGTCTGCTTGCCCTGGATCGGTAGCATGGAATGTTGCTACTCTTTGGGTTTTGACCAGGCACTAGTGACCTGGATTGGTTACCATGAGAATGGGCTACTGGGCATGATGGACCATTGGTCTGACCCAGTTAGGCTATTCTTATGTTATGTTCTCATCTGTAGGGGCCTTTGTTTTCACTTCTTATTTTAATGTATTTTTTTCTGGGAACTTATCAGTGTTTTTTATAATGGGAACAAAAATGGAAGAGAATTAATGTGTGTGGAATGGGGGGGGGGGTAACTAATTTCTTCAGCTAAATAATTAAATCCACCTCAACCAGACATAGGAGAACTCACGCACCATTCACATACCCTCCAACCAAAATCGTCAAAAGAAAAAAAACTGTTCGACAACCTCCTAACACTCGACCCCCAACTCTACAACCTATTGACCTCAACCACAGACTACAAAACCTTCAAAAAAGAAATAAAAACCCTTCTATTCAAAAAACACATAAAACCGAACTAACACAATCAGAACTGTCCCAAGCATCACCTGCAACTATTCCATATGTACTTCTGATGTCATGACAATTCAGACATAATTTATGTTATGTTTGGAATAATGGTTACATATATGAGGTTCAATAAAACAAAATTTTCACTGCCTGTTTCTATTCTGACCATTTATTCCGTTTCATGGTTATTACAAAAAATATTTTTTTACAAGGGGGGAGTCAAAAAAATGATGGGCCCCGGGTGCCACATACCCTAGGTACACAATGTGAATTGAAAAAATATAATGGAAAAATTCTATTCAAGTGACCAAATAAAGTAAAAACTGACAAAAAATGTAGGAACACTTGTGGTATATAATGTGCGTTTTTATAAACAAGGGAAAAAAGACCTCAAAATACCCCATATATGTGATCAATGAAGTCACAACATTTTCGGGGTGGGTATCATCACTGGTCAAAAACCCTTGATATTTTTGGCAAGAGGTTACAACAAGAAGAACTTAAATTCAGCATATAAAAGAGCAAGATTCAGTAATAGGGAATTACTTCTAGACCCTGTTTCTAAAAAGCAAAAACAAGAAGATGTCTGTACCTTTGTTTCTCAGTACACAAATGCAAGTCCTAGGATTTCATATGTGATCAAAAAACATTGGAAGATCATGCAAACAATGGATACTTTCAAAAACACTTATTTGAGAAGTGCATACTCTCGTGGCAAGAACCTAAAAGAGTTATTAAGTCCATCTGAACTGAAACCCACTATAATGAAGCAACCTATACTAAAGGGACATTTTAGATGTGGAAATTGTATCAATTGTGAAATCATGATACAATCAGATAATTCCACAAATCCACGAGATAAAAAACAATATTATGTTAATTTTTTCAGCAACTGTAACAGTACATATGTTGTTTATCTTCTAATATGCCCATGTGGTAAGCTTTATGTGGGGAAAACAATCAGAAGCCTCAAGATCAGACTAAATGAACATCGGTCAAATCTAAAGCGTATCAAAATGGAAGCGCCTTTGGTAGCTCATTGTAATGAATTCAAACATGGATTCCATCAGTTAAAATGTTGGGTTATCGATTCAGTCATGAAGCCATCTAGAGGAGGAGATCGTAATAATCTTTTAATGAGACATAAACAACTATGGATCTCAAAATTATGCTCATTGGAGCCTGAAGGACTAAATAATCAGATAGATTGGCATGTTTTCTTTTAAAATTGAATTTATTGTATAATATCACCAATTTCATTTGTTCTTTCGGAGCATTATTCAATTTCTATATAATATTATATATATTATTCATTTCACAACACTTTATGGGTTTACTTTAACATCAGTAATTTTCAAACATGTTCACTTCTGACTGTCATAAAGAGATACTAGATGACCCTTGTATATTGTTACTGATGTATATTGTTACTGACGTCAATTTTGTTAATGAGGGCTTAGTCGTATTTAAGTCTGAAGTAAAAACGCTGCCGCCATGTTTTATGGCTAGTGGTCACAAATCCTGGCGGAAAATTTGTAAGGTAAGCGTGATAATAGGACACTCTAGTAAAGTTAATAGTTAGTTGTGTCACTATTAAGATGGTAAATTTGGCTTCTGTTATATTCTAGGGGTTAAACCTTGATAAAGCTGTTTAGCGAAACATGTTGGTATGATGTCTCCCCTTAGCCAAAGACCACAAGATCGAGCTAAGTATTGCTTAATGTTTTAAGCTTTAAGTTTGGTTATTAAACTGTTTAAAAAAACTAAAAAAGTACAAAAGCATAAAGAGGCTTAAAATAAAAATATAAAAATATAAAATGGACCCGATGAGGAGCTTCCACGTAAAGCTTAGAGCAATGAACGAGTTTGAGCTCTGAGTGGTGGCCTGAGGTTCCAGTAAGACCTTATAGTTAATAGGTGTCTACAAACCTTGATAGTTAAGATCACTGTCAGGTTAAAGAAAAGTGATTATTGATACATTCACCTAAAAAAACATCAAAAGAATTGTGCATAGATACGTTCGTTGTTCTAAAGCACGTCATTTCCTTTGACGTTATTAAAGATATCATTGGTTGAAAAACCGGCAGCGTTCAGTTTAAATAGGAGCGCCATTTTAGCTACTGGTTTTCTCGGCAAAATGAACAGCAGTCTTCCGAATGGCAAGTACTATGCAACTTTTGGGTGAAATATATTCATCTTAATTTAAATAAAGGTTAACAAGAGGTACTTTATTTAGAAAGCATTAGTTAGAAATAATATTTGTCTTTCTTTTAGTCATGCTGTTCTTACTGAGATCATTTACAATATCGGCAGTTGACAAGAACCTATAAGGGTTTGTTCAAATACGGAGGATATTTCAGCTCCCAGTTTTTGAGTAAACAAAATTACCGATAAAATTGTAAACGACAGTCAGTTGTCTCAATATTATTGATACTATTTAAGATATATATGCTCACTCCAATATTTGTTTGAGTATTATTTAACATCTATGGGTGCTTTCTGTTGTCACTCATTGAATATTTGAATATTTCAAAAAAAAAAAAATTTTTTTAAATTCCAAAGACTTATCTAATACAATATTAATATAATGTGTTTTTTCTTCTTTTCTTCTTATATTTAAGAAATTTTGAGCAAAAAATGAACGTCATACTGGCACTATTATAAACCTTATCATCACCCTTGAAGAAGCCCATCAGTGCGAAACGGGCTGGGCCTCCGTCGGGTTCTTGAGATAAGTGCTTTTTCAGTATTTCACATTAGAACAAAACAAAAATCATGTGAATACTTGTTATAAAAGATGCTGGTTATATTTATGCTCATTTGATAAGAAGAAGATTTTTAAATAGTCACAATTAGACTTAAAGTGAAAGTAAATCACAAAAGCATATATAAAAAATTGTCTTAAAAAAATAAATATCAAGGGTTTTTGACCAGTGATGATACATACCCTAGGTACGCCACTACTGAGGATTATTTGTTTGTTTGTCTGATTATGTTTTTTACAATTTTATTTATGTAAAATTATGTAAACCGTGTAGTTTTAAACGGTATAGAAATTTAAAAAATAAATAAATAAATGTTGCTTGAATAGAAGACACTTTAATTTGAAAGTAATTAGCCAATTGTAAAGCGGCGGGTATTATCTTCTGAGAATTATGCAAACAAGAACTAGTGTCAGTAAGTTCTGCAACAATTTTAAATAAAAAATTTACTCCCTCTTCTACAAAACTGCGCTAGCGTTTTTTAGTGCAGAGAGCTGTGCTGAATGGCCTGCGCTGCTCCCAACGCTCATTGAGTCGTGAGCAGCGCAGGCCATTCATCGCAGCTCTCTGTGTTAAAAACCACTAGTGCGGTTTCGTAGAAGAAGGGGTTAGTATCCAAAATATCAGTCTGTATTAATAATAAACCTTTCTTTTATTCTTAAGAGATAATTTATATGTTTTTATTGCTTGCCTCCAATTCTATTTATTTGCCAAAGTTTCATTTTTGGATCAGATCCATTTCAATGATCTACAATAACGTTTCATTCGAAGAAGCTTTTTATCAAACCATTTTTCTGAGGGCCAAGTCAACTTGTGCTGGGTTTTACTAAACTGCAGAAGAGCTTCCTACTGCTCCTGTTATGCAATGGGATTAAAACCCGGATGTCTCAATCCGTCCTCCTTTTTCTGGAGTCATATGGTAACCCTACACAAGAGCCTCTTGGAAAATTTACTAGGGCTGGGTGCCTGAATTTAGATTCAGAATCTCGTTAAACTTAAATTTAGAAGCACAAGAAGTGAGTGGTAACCAGGGACAGATTTACGGCAAAGGAAAAAGCAGTTTGCTACTGATTTTTAACATTAAGCTCATAAATTATTTATTCATTTATAGTACATGTATTTATATACCACTTATAACCTAAGTGGTGTACATTCAGGTACTCAAGCATTTTGCCCTATCTGTCATGGCAGGCTCACACTAGAGAGTTGCAAGGGGACAGAAATCCCACCCATCCCCGCCCGTCCCCACCAGGATCCTCTCCATCCCCACCCGTCCCCGCCAGGATCCTCTCCGTCCCCACCTGTCCCTGTCAGGATCCTCTCTGTCCCCATCCATCCCCGCAAGGAATTACCTCCATCCCCACCCGTCCCCATAAAAAGCAACAATTACTTCTGACAGGATCATCAATTCCACAATTTCTGTTGCTGTTTTCCTTGTGGAATCTCTTTGGTGGAACCCTTTTTTTGTTTTCTGTTCAGGTAATTAACTTATAAATCCCCTCTTTTACTAAGGCTGACGTGTCCATTATATTATATGGACGAACCCTTCTTCCAAAGCCTTCCATCCCCGTGGGAGTCCCGTTGGCTAGAGGGGGGTCCCCGTGGGAGTCCCGTGGGCCAGAGGAAGGTCCCCATGGGAGTCCCATGAGTTATGGAGGGATTCCCGCGGGACCCCCATGGGACCCGCAGGATTCCCGCGATCCCCGTTCCCGGGCAGACCTCTAGCTCACACTCTATCTAATGTACCTGGGGCAATGGGGGATTTAGTGACTTGATAACTCACTCCACAATCACAAACACAAAGGGACTGTAATAATAAAAAAACTCACATACCCTTACTGCAAATCCTGTTCTCAGAAAAAGCGATTTCACTTTTTACTCCTTTACAATAGCATAATTTTAAACCTCTTCCTAAGGCTCTACAACGCACTGTGGACTTAAAACTCAAAAAGCCACTACTATGCTTCAGGAATCTTGAGTCTTATGAAGAGGTTTAAAGGAGTAAAAAGTGAACTCTTTTTTTGAGAACAGGATTTGCACTAAGGGTATTTGAGGTTTTTGGATTGAGTGACTTGCCCAGGGTCACAAGGAGCAGCATAGGATTTGAACCCACAACCTCAGGGTGTTAAGGCTGTTGCTCTAACCACCATGCCACACACTCCCCAATTAGGCTTTTAAACCTAGGCAAATGAATGATATGTGATCTAAATTCATAAAGAGTCAACATTCAGCTGGGTCTAATGCAGGAGAGTCTTTTGCCCATTTAACCCATACTGAACTGACTGCTGGCTGCTGAGTTAGCCGTAATTTGGAAAGAAGACATAACTGAAATGATGGGAAATACCAGCTTTTTAACCTAAAAGATTAAAATGTCAGCCAGAGTCCTTGTATGTAGCATAACATAATTGCATTATCATTGTGGACTGAGTTAATTTGTAAAATCTCTCTTTCCCCTTTGATCAAAAATTGACCTTGAAAAATGAGACAGTCAGAGGACATTAGTCCATCTGGCAGTGTCTGGAGCAAGCAAACAGAGGGTCTTGTGCAAGGCTGAGGGGGCCAGAGGTGTGTGGGGTCAGCCTGGCAGCATATGTACCCTGCAAACAGAAAAGCACCTAATGATTAATCCGCGTTCCCAACCCTGATCTATAAAGTGCCAGGAAAAAAAAGGTGAAAGTCATCACTGAAGCCTGATCCCTTCTCCCTGGTGCAGCCGAAGAGATGTTACAGGCGAGGGGCCTCTGCTTTCTGCTCTGCTTGGCAGGCGCAGTCTGGGTATGAAACACTCTCTGCTTTTTATTCTCTCTTCTCTATCACCTCCACCTTCTTATTTACCCTCTTTTACAAAGCCACACTAGCGGCTGCTGGGCAGCAAAAGCCCCAAAGCCCTTTAAATCCCTATGGGCTTTGGGGCAGTTACCTCAGCGGCAGCCGCTAGCATGGCTTTATACAAGAGGGGGTTAATGGAAGTGGCATCATTATCTATTGAGCAGCCTACCAGTCTCAGTTTTGGCGCTAGAAAACCCTTCCAAGGACTGGAATGCCCCTCCAAATCAAATAAGACAGTGCTTCTCAATCCTCTGGCGAGGCCACACCTAGACAATCAGGTTTTCATTCACTGAAGATGAATGAGATAAATCTGCATATATTGGATACCTGTTTACATGCAAATCTACCTCCTGTATATTCATTGTGGTAATCCTGAAAACCTGGATGGCTAGGCCTCCGGTAGAAGGTTGAGAAGCACTGAATTAAGGTAATACAGTCTTCCTATATCACATTACAGACTTCAGCAACTTGGGATAAACGTTTATTCATGTTTTAAATTCTTTATTCATTTTTGCATATTACAACAAGTGTATTAGATAAAATCATATGAACTTATAAATACACACTTGATTAACTCTCATATAACACATTAAATATAACATTTCATTACATATTTATATTCTATAATATCTTGAATATTATGTAATACACCTAATATCTAAACAATTATTATTAAATAGAAACCCTCTCATCCCATCCCCTCCCGTTACAGAATTTCATACAAATATAGTGAGACTATTTATATATTCATATGCATTATAAGATAAATAAAAATAATACCCACCCTTTCCCCTTCTATCAAATATCTTACTTTGGGAAAATGTTATCATGTTTATTATAGCCTTTCAATCATTTATGACATAGAACATTTTCATTCTTAGAAACGGGTTAATTAAAATATATTTGAAGTACATAAAAGGTCAAGCTCTAGAGTCTAGACATTGTTATTAACACTAAGACAATTCCGTCATCTCTAGTAAAAAGGAAGAAAACTGTATACCAGGGGTGTCCAGCCTGTGGCCCAAGGGCCCCGTGGGGCCCTGTGAAGTATTTTGTGTGGCTCCAGACGAGGGTGATGCAGTGTTTTCCTCTGCTGCCCCCGGGTGTTTACCATCTTGCCGGCTCCCTCCTCTGTCTTGCTGCAGCGTTTGCGTGTTTGTGCAGCCCCAGAAACATTTTTTTCGGCCAATGTGGCCCAGGGAAGCCAAAAGGTTGGACACCCCTGCAAGTGTATACAGTATTTGAAATATTTCTGAAAAACATCTGTCCAATGAGCAGCAGGTGGCGCTAGAAGCTGGGCACATACACCCTTTCCTTTATTCCTGCAGGACTGTTAACAGCTTTCATCCTTCTCTTTTGGGACGTCAGTTGAGAAACTCCAGGGTATGGGGGCAACTTATTTAACAAGAACAAGAATTTGGTTTCAAAAGCACCCTTGGACAGTAGACTTTCCAAGCCCATCTCTCCAGAAACATTAATGTGTTTCATGCACTCTTGAGCTACTGTCACACAGAAGGGGTGGGAGTGGGGGGTGGGGTGGGATAAGAGAAAACAGAAATTTAATATCTTCTGATTAGAGCTTGGTACCTTAAAGAAAAGCAAATCACCATCCACAAGCAACGGTGCAGGTGGCAGAAGAAGGGGTGGATTCAGCACAGCATCTTGGTCCTAAGTTTATAAACAAAACCCACCCACTACAGCATGGGACAACTAAGAATACGTAGCAAGATCCCACAAAATAAAAAAATATGCTGCTTATCCTAGGAATAAACAGTGGATTTCCCCAAGTCCATCTTAATAACAGCTTATGGACTTTTCTTTTAGGAAATTATCCAAACCTTTTTTAAACCCTGCTAAACTAACTGCTTTCACATTCTCTGTCAATGAATTTCAGAGTTTAATTACACAGAGTGAATAAATATTTCCTTCTGTTTGTATGAAATCTAATACTAATACTTCATCGCATACCCCCTAGTCGTAGTATGTTTTATAATCGTAAACAGTATTTTATAGACCTCTATCATATCTCCCCTGAGCCATCTCTTCCCCAGGCTGGAGTCCTAGCTGTTTTAGCCTTTCCTCATAGGGAAGTGGTCCCATCCCTTTTATCGCTTTCGTTGCCCTTCTCTGTACCTGTTCTAATTCTGATATACAGTATATTGTTTGAGACGTGGAGACCAGAATTGCACATAGTATTCAAGGTGCAGCCACACCATGGAAGCGATACAAAAGGCACAATAACACTCCTTTCCTGATCATTCCTATTTGCTTTCTTAGCTGCTGCCACACACTGAGCTTAGGGTTTCGACGAATCCTCAGTGATGACGCCTAGATCCTTTTCCTGAGCGGTGACTCCTAATGCGGAATCACGCATTGCATAGCTATAGTTTTAATTCCTCTTTCCCGCATGCATCATTTTGCACTTGCTTCCATGGAACATCGTCTGCCAGTGATGATAACAGGGAGCAAAGTGGGATGATGTTTTTATAACAAACTGGCAAATTCCCATATGTTGTATGTAGTCTGTCTTATCTATATCTACCTAGCTTTAAAATGAAGTATTAATGCTGAATTTTAAATTCCCTGTTCCTTTTATGTACTTTCTTTAAGATCCTTAAAGGCCCTTTTATTAAGGTACCTTAGCTGCTAATTTACACCTAACGCAGCTTAAAATAGCGTACTGTGGGGCGTATTCAGATGTCCTGCAGTAACTGCCATATCTGTGTGTAGGGTTACCAGATCTCTCTGAGGAGTTCCCCACTGAGAAAAAATGTGATGAAGAGGGGAGGAATTGAGTGTTTATTCGTGAGGTTGTAGAAGACGACTCAATTTGTCCGCCAGATAGTTTTTCTCTCCTTGAATGTAGACTGCTTTCAAGAAGGTGTTGTGATGGATCGCCCAGTCCCACACCTGTTGAGCTTCTTGACATAAAGGGAGAGAGCCTGTTCCTCCCGGTTCATAGACAACGGCGCGAAAGACAAAGGCGCGCGCCGACAACTGAGCGCAAGACGGAGGTGTGCGCCGCTCAAAATTACAGTTTTTAGGGGCTCCGATGGGGGGTTTTGTTGGGGAACCCCCCCACTTTACTTAATAGACATCGCGCCGGCGTTATGGGGGGTTTGAGGGGTTGTAACCCTCCACATTTTACTGTAAACTTAACTTTTTCCCTAAAAACAGGGATAAAGTTAAGTTTTCAGTAAAATGTGGGGGGTTACAACCCCCCACACCCCTCACAACGCCCCCACAACGCGGCACGATGTCTATTAAGTAAAGTGGGGGGGTTCCCCCCCCACACACCCCCCGTCGGAGCCCTAAAAACAGTAATTTTGAGCGGTGCGCGCCTCCACGCTGTGCTCAGTTGTCTGGGCGCGCCTTTGTCCCAGTGCGCTTTTGACCTGACACCGTTCCTCCCTGCTTGTTGACATAGTACATGGCGACATGATTGTCTGTCCAAATAAGGACTATCTGTGTGTAGGGTTACCAGATTTTTGTTTTGGAAAATCCGGACCCCCCCTAGCCCCGCCGCCAGGCCCACCTAATTCTACCCATCCCTGCCCATTTCCCGCCTTGAGCCTACCCTAGCCCCACCCCCAACTGCCTGCTCTTGTCAGACAGGGAGGACATCTGCACATGCGTGGACGCTATGTGATGACATCATGCGCACGTCCTCCCTGCCTGACACAGCTTTTTCAAAACCCGGACAAAGGGAGGACAGGACCAGGGAAATCCGGACTATCTGTGTGCATTAACCACATGCTATAAACAGCATATTTTTTGAGGTGGCATGTCAGAGGCAAACAGAGGGTATTTCTGTGATAAACAGTTAGGGGGGGAATCTATATAAGGCGCCTTAACGTAGGCGCCAGTCAGTGGCATAGTGAGGGTGACAGGCGCCTAGGGGAGTGGCACCCCTCCCCCCCTCCTCTGTGCCCCTCCCCCCTCCACATGCTCCTTCCGCCAACACGCCGCTTCCCTTCCCCCCTACCTCTGTAACATTCCTGGCGCGAGCGGCAACCCCCAAGCTGCTGTGGCAGCAGCGTTGGCTCTTCCTCTGACATCACTTCCTAGGCGGGGGTCCAGGAAGTGATGTCAGAGGACGAGCCAACGCGACAGCAGCTTGGGGGTGGCTGCTCGCGCCAGGAATGTTACAGAGGTAGGGGGGAAGGTAAGCAGCACGCACACCCAGCAGTTAGGGCGGGGAAGGAGCAGGGGAGCAGAGAGGAGGACAGGTACCTGCGCCGTCACCAGGACAGCGCCGGGGGTAGATTGTCCCTCTCCCGCCCCTCCCTTACTATGCCACTGGCACTGGTAGGCACCCTACTGGCACTTAAGTTAAGAGGGAAATGCCATTTCAAATGGTATTGGATTCAGTAAAAATGGCAATCCACAGGAAAGACCCTTATAGGTGAGCTATGGCCATTTTTTTCCCACAGCTTAGTTAAAAGTACCCTTAGTGCACTAATGTTATTTAATGGAAGAAAAATGATTCTTATGTCTTATTAAGATGTTTATAGTTGATCTGCCCTTCCGGTGTGTTTTGTAGCAGTACTAAATCTACCCAAGACTCAAGGCTCGCTGGGATTTGTTTCTGACATGAAAATGTTTGATTCTGAAACCTTCTTAGTTGTTTAGTGCTTTCAGTGGCATAACTAGAGTTGATCCTGGGGCTCCTCCTGTCCATACTCTTCCACCCCACACAATTAATAACAAAGATGCCAGATTGTCCAGTTCCAGGCTGGAGAGTTTGAAGCAGTCCTGGATTTCTGACTAGCCCATCCTGGTGAATTGTGGGGCTTGCAGTACTGATTTCAAGGGGCCGGATCAGGCACTACAAATCTCATGTTAGTTCAAAACCAGGACTGGCCAAGAGATCTCCAGCCTAGAATGGAGTAACTTAATATCTCTGTAATAATAAACTAAAAAAAAACTCCAGGGATCCTGCCATAACTGTTACTGAATAGATGCAGAACAAGAGATTGTGCAAATAGCCAGGATATAGGAAGGGGGAAGGAAGCTTTGCCAGGAATGTCACTTTTCTCCCTTTAAAATGGAGAATAATTTGTCTTTATGTTTGTCTGTAACTATTTCAGGCGGCTGATGAAGCAACTGATTTTAGCCAGGCAGGAGCCACAGGCCGGGGGCCTCGGATCGTGGAACACGCTGCTCAAGCAGGTTGCAAGCAGGAAAAGAGCTGGCCTTTCTGTACTGATGAGGAATGGGTAAGTGAGCGCCACCCTGGTGGCAGGCACTGGGATGCTCCTTTCATAGCTAGTGACACGGGGACAAAGATTCATCCCCGTCCCCTCACCGTACCTGCAGTCTTAATTTTCTTCCATGCATCTCCCCACGCAAAGCAGAAAGATGATTTTATGCAATTTTATGGGCCTAAAGTATTGCAACTAAACATTTTTAAGCCTATAGTGTGTGTGTGTGTGTGGGAGGGGGGGGGGGGTTCAAACTTTTTATTTTTTTTTGAAAGAACATCAATAAAAGTACAACTTGTGAGGCGTGCTGGGTGTTACATTGCGTACAGAAAGCAAGACATCAGCTCAATATTGGGGATATTTCAGTCCAGACAATAATTTTAGTTCTAATTATTCACGCACAAAACATATCAAGAGCAGCCCTCAGAATATCACACACAAATAATTTAGTGCTTTTCTCAGTGTGAATAGCAAACCACCACAGTATCTTTATATAGCAAAACTCTCTAATATTGTCTATAGTATATGAATTATATTATCAAGACAATATCATTTCACATTTTTAACTTTTTCTTAATGTATATATACGTATCTTCAGGGTCTTCAGAAATGTCAGTATTAGCAAAGTGTTTTCAATGGCTAAAATATTCCTTTTGCACTGGCCTCGTCATCAGACCCATTTAAATATATCTAATCTAATCTAATCTAAACCTTAAGTTTATATACCGCATCATCTCCATGAGAATGGAGCTCAACACGGTTTACAAGAACTTAAAATAGTGGGTAGAGAAGAAGAAAAAGGATTACATGAACTTATGTGTAGAAGGGGGGAGAGAAAGGGGGGAAGGATAGAGCTACAATTTGCTGAAAAGTTTATCTTTAAAGTTGCTCGTATATGGAAGGGACCTGTTGCTTCAACATGTTTCACCGATAGGCTGTATCAAGAAGAGTCTCCCCTTTATAGTTTATTGCACTATCCCAAACTTATAATTTCTCTCGAACTTATAAAGCATTAAAAGAACACAGAGCACATAGCATTTTATAATTATTTTTTTTTTATATATATCTTTATTAAATTTTTCAACTACAATTGTGCATACAAATAATTCACTTACATATAATATTACAAGAAAAGCACAATAAACTTACATATAGTAATAAGCTATTATTCCCCCCCCCCACCTATTAATCAAGAAAGTAAATACCCACAAGAAACTATTTAAAAATTCCCCAAAACAATTCCAGTACTGACCCCTCCCTCTCACCCTGGATGTATAAGTTTAAAGGTCAGTAATATAAATTCAGTTATCATTCCTCACAAAATTTAGTCAACGGCTCCCAAACATCCATAAATTTCTTGTACCTTCCCTGCTGTATAGCCATCAGACGTTCCATTTTTAAAGTATAACAAAGGGATTCCCACCAGAAAGTGTAATTTAGCCTATCTCAGTTCTTCCAATTCTTCAAAATACGTTGTATGGCAACCCCTGTCATTACAAAGAGAAGTCTGTTTTTTCTAGCAGATATTTGACTTTTAGCTCTCATTAACATACCAAATAGGATGGTATCGTACGTCAATGCCACTGGATTATCCAATATATTGTTCACTTGATCCCAGATATATCTCCAAAATTTAAGTATCAAGGGACAATAGTACAATAGATGTTCCAATGTCCCAGCTTCAAGATGACAATGAGCACTTTATAATTAAAAAAAAAAAATATATCTATTTAAATGGGTCTGATGACGAGGCCAATGCAAAAGGATTTCTCAGTGTGAAGGCATACCAAACAGCGCAAACAGACGACGTCCATTTCTAAGCAACAAAACAAACCAGCAAATAGAGAAAATAAAATTCAATTAAGTACAGCCCTCAGAATATCGCATGTAAATCACCTAGGCCCCCTTTTATCGAGCTGTGTTAGGGTTTGTTATCACCGGCCACTGCGGTAAAAGCTCCGACGCTCATAGAATTCCTTTCTGCCCTACATCCATCTTTGTTAAAGAAAAATACAGGGACTCATATATGAAAACCCTAGTCAGTAAGAGTATTTATGATGAAAGATGATAGACTGACTACATTGGTGATAAATGCCAGCGGGGAGAGAGCTGATGACAGCTTAGAAAAACGCTCAGAAAAAGTGAAACTCTGAGGGGGGTGAATACCTCCCCTTGGGCAAGAGTTTACAATCCAATCATTGCATTTGCTATTTGGAGCATCACTCTCTGACTGCTGGTAAAACTCAATTGTTTCAATAGCTTTTGGTTGACAAAAAATTGTTCAAAAGTATCATGCACAAAATCTCTTGCTCATTGAATGATACTATACACTTATCTGTGCAAGCTTTTAAGGATCGTGGTTATAAGGGCTCTAGGGGTCTCAACGTGGCCCCGTTTCGATAATCTTCTTCAGGAGACCCAATACTGCACACTCTGAAACCCTTTTGCTAACGTATCTTTCAAGAGATGATCGTTTGCCAGATTCGGAAAGTCCAAAGTCGATCATCTCTTGAAAGATACGTTAGCAAAAGGGTTTCAGAGTGTGCAGTATTGGGTCTCCTGAAGAAGATTATCGAAACGGGGCCACGTTGAGACCCCTAGAGCCCTTATAACCACGATCCTTAAAAGCTTGCAGAGATAAGTGTATAGTATCATTCAATGAGCAAGAGATTTTGTGCATGATACTTTTGAACAATTTTTTGTCAACCAAAAGCTATTGAAACAATTGAGTTTTACCAGCGGTCAGAGAGTGATGCTCCAAATAGCAAATGCAATGATTGGATTGTAAACTCTTGCCCAAGGGGAGGTATTCACCCCCCTCAGAGTTTCACTTTTTCTGAGCGTTTTTCTAAGCTGTCATCAGCTCTCTCCCCGCTGGCATTTATCACCAATGTAGTCAGTCTATCATCTTTCAACTACATCCATCTTTGGCTGTTGAGAACCCATTTGAAGTGTCCTTTTTTTTGAAGCAGTGGAAGACTAGGCAATGATTGGATGATGAGGTGTTTTCGAGGCTTCACCTCTTTTTTTACCTCCAGTTCTCTGAGCATAAACCTTCCATATTTAAAAGTAGAGAATGACACGATGACAAAATTCATCACCGTTCCCGTCCCCGCGGGAAACCATCTTCATGTCATTCTTTAAGGAGAGAGGGAAGAATCAGAGTATAATTGGGCACAACCACTGACCCGCAGGCTTTGCTTTGAAGAATGCTGGTGTAGAAGGACGGAGGTTGAAACAGACACTACAGAATGACAGTCTCTGGTATCCAGAGCAGATATTGTGATGTCATAATGCCTCATTCCACCAGTGCCTAAGAGCCAATCACATCAGTGATGTCACAATGGCTTCATTATCCTTGGCTCACATGAGTATGAATAGCCACAACCACTGACCCGCAAGCTTTGCTTTGAAGAATGCTGGTGTAGAAGGACCGAGGTTGAAACAGACACTACAGAATGACAGTCTCTGGTATCCAGAACAGATATTGTGATGTCATAATGCCTCATTCCACCAGTGCTTAAGAGCCAATCACATCAGTGATGTCACAATGGCTTCATTATCCTTGGCTCACATAAGAATCAGAGTATGAATGGCCACAACCACTGACCCGCAAGCTTTGCTTTGAAGAATGCTGGTGTAGAAGGGCTGAGGTTGAAATAGATACTAGAAAATGACAAGGGATTATTTCCCGCTGTTATCCATGGGGACGGTAACGGTGATTAATTTTGTCACTGTGTCATTCTCTATTTATAAGCTCCATACAAGTGTTAAAGTTTGATTATTTTGTTCTATCGAGGGAAGTGATTTTTCTTGTGGTTACATCCATCTTTGGCATTAACTTTTAAAATTCAACCCCCCCCCATGTCCATCAACACCTATCCCCACTCACTCCCCCCATATCCAGTAGAACCTATCCCCACTTACCCCATGTCCATCAACACCTATCCCCACTCACTCCCCCCCATATCCAGCAGCACCTATCCCCACTCACCCCCATTTCCATCAACACCTATCTCCACTCAATCCCCTTCCCCCATGTCCTGCAGCACCTATCCCCACTCACCCCCATACCCTTTATCAGTCACTAAAGAATTTTATTTAACCTCTGGTGCCTTGACCCTTACCCTTTTGAAACATGAATTCATGTTGGGAGAGGTGGCGAAAAAATTTTGTGAGGAATGATTTAAACAGGTTGCAGGAACACGTGATGTTTTCATACAATATTCAGAAAAATTAAGAAAAGTTATCAGATCGATGAAGAGTCTGGCCAGTTTGAGTTCATGAAAGGTGCAAACTCATAGGTCATCTGAAGATCCTATTCTTAACTTAAATTAGAAACATAGAAACATGATGGCAGATAAAGGCCAAATCGCCCATCTAGTCTGCCCATCCGCAGTAACCATTATCTCTTTCTCTCTCCGAGAGATTCCACGTGCCTATCTCAGGCTCTTTTGAATTCAGACACAGTCTCTGTCTCCACCACCTCTTCTGGGAGACTGTTCCATGCATCTACCACCCTTTCTGTAAAAAAGTATTTCCTTAGATTACTCCGGAACCTATCACCTCTTACTTTCATCCTATGCCCTCTCATTGCAGTTTCCTTTCAAATGAAAGAGACTCGACTCATGCGCATTTATGCCAAGTAGGTATTTAAACGTCTCTATCATATCTCTCGTCTCCCGCCTTTCCTCCAAAGTATACCGATTGAGATCTTTAAGTCTGTCCCCATACGCCTTATGATGAAGACCACATACCATTGTAGTAGCCTTCCTCTGGACCGACTCCATCCTTTTTATATCTTTTTGAAGGTGCGGCCTCCAGAATTGTACACAATATTCTAAATGAGGTCTCACCAAAGTCTTATACAGGAGCATCAATATCTCCTTTTTCCTACAGGCCATACCTCTCCCTAAGCAACCTAGCATCCTTCTAGCTTTCGCCGTCATCTTTTCAACCTGTTTGGCCACTTTAAGATCATCAAATACAATCACACCTAAGTCCCGCTCTTCTGTCGTGCACATAAGCTCTTCACCCCCTAATCTGTACCGTTCCCTCAGGTTTTTGCAGCCCAAATGCATGACCTTTTATTTCTTAGCATTAAATTTTAGCTGGCACATTTCAGACCATGCTTCAAGCTTCGTGAGGTCTTTCTTCATGTTATTCACATCATCCTGCCTTCTGCATAGCCGATTCCTACTCCTCTCCCCCCCCTTCCCTGGAGCATACCGGGTATGATTTACTGCACCCGCCGACGCCCCAGCTGCCCTCTCCTGCCTTTTTTTAAATTTTTTTAAATCATGTTTAGTAAGACAGTAGGCAACTGAACAGCAAGGGAAACATCCAATAAAGAAACAGTACATCAGAACAAGCATGAAACCATACATGAGCAAGATGTTACATCCAGCGGGAAAACAAAGAAGCCATATAACAAGGTCGAAGGAAGAGCAGCAAAACCATAAGGATAGGACTAGAAAGACCCGCCATCCAGTAGCCCCCGTCCATTTTTGGAAAATAAACCAGACAGAATCCCCAAACGATTCAACTCAACCATCCATCCCTCGTGCCCAGAAGGCACAGGCCGTGCAACCCTACACTCAAATGCACCCAACATACTCATGCACACACACATATATATATATATATACACACACACGCTCTCTCCACCGAGGGACCGTACTCTCTCCAAACCTCTCCTGCTTTTTTACAGACTCAAAACCGCATTTGTGGTTTTTCAAAAATTCGTGGGTGTTCCTGGAACAGAACCCCCGTGAATTTCGGGGGAGTACTGTAATAGTTTTTGTCTGCATATTGTATTTTATACATTTATAGACTGAAGCTTTATCTGTAGCTTTTACATCCATTTTACCATGTGTTTTGTTTCAGTCCTGAAGGGGTTATATTCTACAAACTGTGCACCTATAAGGTTTCTTAGCAATAAAATAGGTAATTCAACAACTTGTTATAATTTTATAGAAAAAAATCTGCTCAGTTCCATATTTCATCAAGAAAAACATGCAATATGAGCAGGTTTTTTTTTGGTTTGTTTTTTTTTTGGGGGGGGAGTTAATTTATAATTTCTATACAACCAAAAATGGTACAAGAAATACTGAAATACAAACAGCTAGGCAACTAGAAAGGATTTGGAATAAAACAGGAGAACTGACAGACCGCAACAAATGGAGAGCCTACATAAAAACCTACAAACAACTGATAAAAGACAAACGCAAAGCGTTCTACTCCACCAAAATTAACTTATCATGCAAAGGTTCACAAGGAATCAATACAAAAGAGTTATTCAACATATTCACAAACCTATTTGACACCACCTGCTACACCACACCTGAGCACAACACGAAGTTACCTAGCTCTATATTTTGATTCCAAAATTAAAAACCTAAAAAATAACTGTATAAGCAATAACGATGTAACAATCATCCCCAGCAACTACCAAATAGCTAATTCACATGACAATGAAATACCTACAAACATGATCTGGAGTTCCTTTCTAGATCCAGAATGGAATACCTACACTAAACTCTACAACAAATACTCTAAATCTCACTGCATCCTAGATACGTGCCCTCCGGAGATTATGAAAGCGGCACCACCAGAATTCAAAATATCACTATTACACTACCTAACCCACAACCTAAAAAATGGGACTTTCCTCACTAACAACGGCCACATAATAATAACCCCCATCCCAAAAAATAGAAAATAATCCTCAGCGCTAATAATAAACTACAGACCAATAGCATCTATCCCATTCATTGTAAAAATCATGGAAGGACTAGTACACACCCAACTAATGGACTACCTTAATCAATTCTCTCTCCTGCATAAAACTCAATCCGGCTTTAGAACCCTATTCAGTACGGAGACAGTAATCGCTGCCATCCTAGACTATCTGCGCCTATTATTTAGTAAGGGCCTCAACGCCCTGATCATGCAATTCGACATGAGCTCTGCATTCGACTTGGTAGACCATGAGAAAATGATGCAATGCTTAGACGCCATTGGTATCAGAGCTGAGGTACTAAACTGGTTTCGTGGCTTCCTCACATCCCGTTCTTACCAGGTACGCTTTAACAACGAACACTCCGACACCTGGAGCAACTCATCCGGAGTGCCACAAGGGTCACCGCTTTCCCCACTGCTTCTCAATATCTACATGTCCTCATTAGGTGTGAAACTAACCCAACTAGGAATAAAACTATTCAGCTACGCAGATGATTTTACGATCATCATCCCATTCGCCAACTCCATCTCGGAAACCATTCCCAAGGCATCCGATGCCATAAATGAGATGGAACAATGGATGACAGATTTCAAGCTCAAGCTCAACCCAGAAAAAACAAAATTCTTTGTTGCCTCCCCTCACCCGCTTGACAATAAAACCCCACTATGCATCAATAAACTCAACTACCCTATTCAGCCCACCATGAAAATACTAGGTGTTATTCTAGACCAATGCCTAACAATGAAGGAACAAGTGGATTCCCTATTCAGAAAAGGTTTCCTTACTCTCTGGAAACTCAGAACCATTAAATCATACTTTGATACGTCAACATTCAGAATCCTAGTGCAATCCCTCATACTGAGTCAGCTTGACTACTGCAACATCGCCTATCTAGCAATCTCACAAAAGAATATGAGACGTCTCCAAATAATGCAAAATGCTGCGGTCAGACTTATCTTCGGGCTGAAGAAATTCGACCACGTGACACCCTACTATCGGCAGCTGCACTGGCTACCAATGGAAGCCCGAGTAAGGTTTAAATTTGCCTGCCTCTGCTTCAAAGTACTATATGGCCTGACCCCCCAAGTACATAATGGACCTTTTTGCATTTTCTAATAACAAACTCAAGAGAAACACACACCCAAAACTCATTTCCCCTCCAGTTAGAGGCTGCAAAATGAAAAAACACCATGAACACCTTTTTTCTTACCAAGCAGTCCTATGGGGCAAAGACCTAGACCAACTACTTTCGCCCACTACATACGGGGAATTCAGGAAACGCCTAAAAACATACCTGTTCCAGAAATACCTAAACGATTGACCCGCCCTCCCTCTCCCTCCCCCCTCCCTATTCCACCTGAACTTACAGCACTGTTATAAATATAATCTGTTATCTTCATCTTATCGTAACTTTACGTTGCTATTTATCCCCAACAGGTCCTGTCGGACATTACCTACTAAAATGTACATATTACATTTTCACTCATCAAATTGTATTTCTATACTATTGCCTCCTGAGATCTCTGATCTCTGTATTTCCTCTGAATATCTACTTATTGTATTTTGCTGAATGTCCAGCACTCTTGATTGTAAACCGCCTAGAAGTCGCAAGATTGTGGCGGTATAGAAGAATAAAGTTGTTATTATTATTATTATTAAATATATATAACTTAGTCAACTCTGACTAAAAAAAAATGTACAAAGCAATATATAACTTATATAGTCCTCTATTCAAGGAATTAGGCAAGACGTTAACAGAAAAAAAAAACCCTTGGGAAAGGGGATAATAAGTACAATTAAAATAGTAACGTAAAAGAGCAGTATTTAGATGTTAGCCTACTATTTAACTAAACTCTGCACTAAACACTTGATTCATTCTGGTTGCATTGGAGTCCCTTTACTCTCCAAGAAAAAAATCTAATTGGGCATGTTCAAAAAATATATATTTATTTCCTTGGTAGGAAATAAAGCATTTATAAGGAACCTTAACTGAAAAGATGCCCCAATAGAAATCACTTTAGAACAAAATTGCAAGAATTCTTTCCTCCTGGATTGTGTCCATTTCGAGACATCAGGAAATCCTTTCACCTAAAAAGGTGACTTGCTTTAAATTAAAGTACAATTTCTACAGCATTTCTTTATCCTGCAGAAATACAAGAGAGACTAACAATGTCGCCCGACCTAGTGTTTCAATATCAGAAGATTGCAGTATAGCAGCTTCTAAGCCTTTATCCTTTTGCACATGCTTTAAGTAATAAATTCTTTGCATCGGGGGAAGATTCGATTTCGGAACGTTTAAAACTGAGCAGTTTTAATAAATAAAAAGAGAAATGTAAACCAATAAATAAATAAATAAAATGTAGTATGAAAGCGTGTATATAAAACACAGAAAAGAAACGTATGAATAAAACATTTAAATAAGACGCTGAAGATTGGGTCAATGAGAAATGTTAGGTTACGATTAAAGTTCATGAAACCGTTGCCTAAGCTGTGCACACATTTCCGTTCATTAAAAGTGATCAAATATAGAAAGCACATCTGTTGGCCTATTAAAAGAGCTTAAGATTTATCATATGGAAATTAAGGGCCTCTTTTATTAAACTACGCTAGCAGTTTTTAGCGCAGAGAGCCACGCTGAATGGCCCGTGCTGCTCCTGACACTCATAGGAACTCTATAAGCGTCGGGAGCAGCGCGGGCCATTCAGCGCAGCTCCCCGCGCTAGAAACCGCTAGCGTAGTTTCGTTAAAAGGAGGCCTAAGGGCTCCTTGTATCAAGCCGCGCTAGCGGGGTTAGCGCGCGTGACGTGTCATCACGCGCTGGCCTAAAACCTACCGCCTGCTCAAGGGAGGCGGTAGCGGCTAGCACGGCCGGCGGTTTAATGTGCATTATTACACGCGTTAAACCGCTAGCACGGCTTCATAAAGGAGCCTTAAATTTCTCCTCATTTTTCTTTGAATTCCTTCTCCTTCCAAGTTTGAGGTCTAAGGAGTAAAAAAAAAATTTTGTTCTTCATACTTTAACATTTGTATTATGATATTATTCTTTCCTGCTGTATTTCTGGCACGAGAGTAACTTCTAATATTATAATTTGAAATTTGATAAATAAAATGATAATAAAAACAAGAGCTTAAGATAAAGCTATATATGGTTTATATTGTCTCACTTCTATCTATATCTGTATTTGTTGGGTATGGTATTCTGTGCATAAATACTGGTGTTGCAAACATTTTATGCACATATTGCAATGCCCTGCCCATATCACACATTTTGGGCCCCAGATCTATTTGCATATTATTTGATAACTGCATTGGGAAGCAAAACTTTGGCATTACTCTTACATTAGAAAGGTGTGCGATATGCATTACCACAGCAGTAACATAAGGTTTCTGCATGGGCCCTCAACTGTATACATCTCAAAACCCACAAAGCTCTCTTTAGATATAACCTCTTCCCAACTGCTTTCTTTTAGCTGCTTGTGATTTTTAACAGGGGCGCTTAGTGCTCTCTTTCTATGCCCTGTCTCTCTGAAGAGTCTAAGAGGTTTTTTTAAAAAAAATTTTCTTTGCACATTTGCAGGGTCCCAAATGCCCTTCTGGGTGCAGAATGATGGGTCTGATTGATCATACTGACCGAGACTTTGCCAAGAGGCTGGACAATATCAGGAAGCAGATAACAGACAACCAAAACAATTACAAGAGTGCTGATTTGACAACCAAAGAAACATACACGCTGATCAATAATAACCTGGTACAGGGCCAAGGTAAACTGCAATGCTATGATAAAAATCAGCTGCAAACCAATGTAACGTAGTAAACCCACACATATATCCTAAACCTGTATAAGCAAACAAACAATTTAGCTTCTGTCATACTTCTTTGATTGCAGACCACTGCTCATATGTACCTTGTGTCTACCTTCTACGAACCCTGGAATTAGTTGTAATCCAAAATGATGTGTTAAACGCAAAGAGAAACAGAATACTTAGCGTCATACATACCTATACCTTACCCTTATATCTTCTCCTTCTCAAATTCCTTGTATATAAACCTGTATGCTATCTTGCATCATGTATTAATCAGCTACAACAGAAACCACACTCCACTGAATGTTCCAAGGATGAAATTTTGGAACCCGTTCTGCGTTATGTATATAATCTTGTAACCCATTCTGAGCTCTCCTGGGAGGACGAGGTATAAAAAGAGACCCTTTACTGCAGGTCTCCTGGTCACCTGCAATTCTGCAGTCATGAGAAGGGTTGCAAGACCCATGCTTCATGGGTGACTTGGGGTCCAGAGCAGTGGCTTCCAACCCTGTCCTGGAGGACCACCAGGCCAGTCGGGTTTTCAGGACAGCCCTAATGAATATGCATGAGAGAGATCAGCATATAATGGAGGTGCCAGGCATGCAAATCTGCTCCATGAATATTCATTAGGGCTACCCTGAAAACCTGACTGGCTGGTGGTCCTCCAGGACAGAGTTGGGAACCACTGGTATAGAGCATCAGTAGTAGCTGGGACATGTGCGTTCTGAGCTCTCTTTCCTCTAGCCATCAGGCACCCCGTGCTGATAGGGAGAGTGAGCAAGAGCTGAGGGATTGCTAGCAAGAGCTGAGTAAGAAGATCAGAGAAACTGTGAGGTTTAATTTAAAAGATCAGATGAGGGGACTGGAAAAGGGTGCCGCCTAGACAGCTGCCCACCTACCATCATGAGAGCAGACCCCCCACCCCCTTCAAGTCCATGCTCTTCAACTGGATCACTCATCTAATGGCAAGCAGCGAATTCCCAACAAAACTGGGCCACATCTTCATCTCGTCCATTGTAAAGAACCACAAAGACTCAATATCAACAACATCCAACTACAGATCAGTAGCCAAATTCCCCTTCTTCACCAAATTGATGGAAGTGCTGATCAACGCTGCCCTTATGAACTACCTAGATAAATTCTCAATAATTCACGAATACCAGTCAGGATTCCACTCACACAACAGCACCAAAATAGCCCTAGCCTCCATAATAGATCACATTGCACAAATACTCAGCTTAGGGAAATGCGCACTAATACTCCAATTCGACCTTAGCAGCACCTTCGATCTGGTGGACCACGACATCCTACTCATCCGGCTAGATGCCATAGGTATCTCAGCCCACATAGTCAACTGTTTTAGAGGCTTCCTAAAAAACCAATCCTACCAAGTCACCAGCGAGCTAACCTACACCCAGGTTTGAACCAACCCCAGTGGTATCCCCCAAGGCTCTCCTTTATCCCCCACCCTATTCAACCTATACATATATATGTGCAAGGAATGAGGGTCTTTCGATGAGAGGGAGATTAGGTCTAGGTGATCTGATTGTGGCAAGGGAATCTCCCTGGCATGATCAGTTTAGTGGCCACGGCAAGGACCCCCCCCTCCTGCGAAGACTACTGGCAGGAGGGATGCCCAGTCCCTCCTGCCAGAACCCCCGAAGATGCCCCCCACCCCCGAATGTCTGCGGCAGGAGGAGTGCCCAAATTCCTCCAGCAAGATAACATAAAAGCACTTATCTTACATTACATTACATTACTGACTTCTATTCTGCCTGTACCTTGCAGTTCTAAGCGGATTACATCAAAAGATAACTGGACATTTCCAGGAAGAAGTTTACAATTAATGGCGCTGATAACTAATACAATTTTGAGGTGAGGTTACAAAGTGGAAAAATGAGGGGAGCGTCAGAAGGAGATGGAAATATACGAGAAGGTTGCAGAGTGGATGCTGGTTACATTGTTGAGTCTTAGGGGGGATATTACAGGTAGGGAGAAGGAAAGGGGAGAATAACATGGGGGAATGGAAGGGGGGTTAGGACATCTGGATGAATTTTTTGAATAGTAGGGTTTTGATTTCTTTTTAGAAAGCTTTGAGGTCCGTTGTTGCGGTCAGCAGGTTGGTGATGGAGGGGTCCAATTTTGCTGCCTGTGTTGCTAGTAGGTGGTCATACATCTTTTTGCACTTAGTTCCTTTGAAAGGGGGGTAGGAGAATGGGGACTGGGTTCTCCTTTGTCTGGATGAGAGGTTCCTGTTTAGGCGGTTGTTTAGGTGGGTGCCGTTCCATTTAGTGTTTTGAATAATAGGCAGTATAGTTTGAATTGAATGCGGACTTGTATAGGTAGCCAGTGTGAATCTAGGGTAGGCATTGGTGATGTGATTAAATTTTCCAAGAGAATAGATCAATCCCAACGGTGGCCCCCGACCGTTTCACCTGTCAGCTTCCTCAGGGGGATCTCATAAAATGTAGCTTAATCTTGAAGCCATGCTGGTAGTGAAAAGTCTTTGCGGGCTTGAAAACGAAATAACTTGTACGTGTTGCCACAGATATATCTTTGTCCGTTAATTCTAGCGTGCTGCAGGGACAGAGTATTGACTCTGATCTGTCTGTTGTTTTTGAATCCCATTCCGTGGAATGACTGCCCCTTAACATAGAAACATAGAAGATGATGGCAGAAAAGGGCTACAGCCCATCAAGTCTGCCCACTCTGCTTACCCACCTTCTGTCTATGCCCTAATGACCCAATTTCCTTATCTTGACCCTCGTAGGGATCCCACATGGGTATCCCATTTATTCTTAAAGTCTGGCACGCTGTCTGCCTCGATCACCTGCACTGGAAGCTTGTTCCAATGATCAACCACTCTCTCTGTGAAGAAATACTTTCTGGTGTCGCCATGAAATTTTCCGCCCCTGAGTTTGAGCGGGTGCCCTCTTGTGGCCGAGGGTCCCTTGAGGAAGAAAATATCATCTTCCACTTCGACACGTCCCGTGAGGTACTTAAATGTTTCGATCATGTCTCCCCTCTCCCTACGTTCCTCGAGAGTGTAGAGCTGCAATTTGTTCAGTCTCTCTTCATACGAGAGACCCTTTAGCCCCAAGATCATCCTGGTGGCCGTCCGCTGAACCGATTCAATTCTGCATCTTGGCATCTCTGGAAGCATGGTATGGACCTTGCTTGTTGTAGCCTGGCAGGACCAGGGTTTCAGGGCATCTCAGCACAGCAGCTAATCAGGAGTAAGAGCATGGCTTTCTCACATCCATCTGTTTTGCTTTCTGGAATTAGCTCCCTCATTCTATAACAGGACACCTACATTCAAGCGTTGTTTGTGTGCTTAAATGTGTAGAATACTGCCTTGCATACACATACGTGTACATGTATGTTATTATATAGCAGCAGTATGCTTAAATACTATTTTGTAATAACATACTAAAATGGCTCCACGCATAATTATGAGAGGGGCATTCACAGGGCAAAGGCTTGGGCGGGGCACACAATTTACAGAAGCATCAATTATTAGATTTAAATCCTGACTTTGAGTTGGCCTTTGACTCCTAGTTTATAAGACAGTGGTGCAGTGGACTGACACTTTGGTGATGTCTTATGGATTTAAGAACATAAGAATAGCTTTACTGGGTCAGACCAATGGTCCATCAAGCCCAGTAGCCCATTCTCACGGTGGCCAATCCAGGTCCCGAGTACCTGGCCAAAACCCAAGGAGTAGCAACATTCCATGCTACCGATCCAGGGCAAGCAGTGGCTTCCCCCATGCCTTTCTCAATAGCAGACTATGGACTTTTCCTCCAGGAACTTGTCCTAACCTTTCTAAAAACCAGCTACGCTATCCGCTCTTACCACATCCTCTGGCAACGCTTTCCAGAGCTTAATTATTCTCTGAGTGAAAAACCATTTCCTCCTACTGGTTTTGAAAATATTTCCCTGTAACTTCATCGAGTGCCCCCTAGTCTTTGTCATTTCTGACGGAGTAAAAAATCGATCCACTTGTACCTGTTCTACTCCACTCAGGATTTTGTAGACTTCAATCATATCTCCCCTCAGCCGTCTCTTTTCCAAGCTGAAGAGCCCTAAGCTTTTTAGTCTTTCCTCATACGAGAGGAGTTCCATCCCCTTTAGCATCTTGGTCACTCTTTGAACCTTTTCTAGCACCACTAGAGGCTGTATGAAGCAGGCATGTGGATATGCTTTCCTGCCACTGAATGGTGTTCTTTACCTTTTTCCTTTGTTGATTGTACACGGCTTTGACCTGTGTGCTAGACTGAGTGTTATATCAAACACTAATAGGTGTATCCGGTTACATCAAACATTGACCTGATGTAAAAGTGCTTTTAAGTTCATGGATACCAACTTAAATGGTGCTGTTTTTTTTAGGCACCAGTAGGCATCTAAGCTAGATCAAAAATGCCATATGAACAACATTTTAACCTGCTTTCCAAGGTGCCTACTGGAGCCTTAAAAACCAGCGCTGGAATAGCGCCTCTATAGACATTTTGGCCTGGATTCTGTACAGGACTCCGAGTCTCAGAAGCCACCTAAGCGACTTTTGAGAACTGCACACGGGCCTCCTATAGAGAATCTAAGCCAGCCTAATAACCCGTTCTCTAACTGATGTCCATGTCACAGGCACCGGTTAGAGAATCGGGTTGCCGCTGAGCTTATCGTGGCAAGGGATCTCCCTGCTGCAATAGGTTTAGCGGCCGCCTGTCCACCCCATACATCGCCAGCAGGAGGGGTGCCATAAAACCCCCACCCTCCCCGTATATTGCCAGCAGGAGGGATGCCCAGTTCCTCCTGCTGGAACCCCCCGTACATCATTGGCAAGAGAGACTGGGCATCCCTCCTACCTGCGATGTACGGAGGGGGGGGGGGGGTTATGGCAGGAGGGACTGGGCAACCCTCCTGCTGGTGATGTACAGGGGGGATGGGCGGCCGCTAAACTTATTGCGGCAGGGAGATCCTTTGCTGCGATAAGCTCAGCGGATGTGTCTGCTTACATCGTAGACCAGCATTTTGGTGAGGTAGGGTGACCGGAAACGCACACAATAAATTATACAGTTGCACCTTAATTATGTGGTTTCTCTCATTGCTGCAGGTCACAGAACACTGACGACGAGTAAGATTGCGTGCTAAACCTGGAACAGATGACCATCATTTTTAATATATACTGTTAAAATTCCTTTTTTTTACAGTGGTCGACAATAATTTTGACACAGTTTCGGGAGACCTGAGAAAGAGAATTGAAGAATTAAAACAAAGTGTTACCAGAAATGTAAACAAGATCATAAACATAAGGACCAGCATCGAGAACCAGCTGGTGGACATCAAGCGTCTGGAGGTGAGTGGCTTTATACAGATTTCTCTTTCTTCTGTTCCAGGTCTTCTCAAACAGATTCTGGTGACCTCCACAATCAATTGGGTTTCTAGGTTGTCCATACAATCAATATGCTGATCCCTAATATATAAAGTCTAAGACAATGAACTCTTACAAATGGATGAAAGTAAGAGAGATATTATAAGAGTACACATAGAATAAATCTATTCAACTATCCCCCTTTAAAATCTTGCCAATACAAGAAGATTTTTGATATAATTTTTTCCTTCCAGGCCGCTAAACTGGATTTGTGGCTGGGAAAGCTTATATTAGAGGCCACTTTCTATTTTGATTTTAGAACAACATTAAAGACCCGTCTGTTCGACATGCCTACATCCTAGAACTACAATTTTTTAACTCATTTTATTCCTAACTGATGGACTTCAATTTTACTGTTTTTTTTATTGATGTATTCCAATTTTAACTGATTGTTTTTTATCTTATCTCTATTTTGATTGTATATATTTTACCATGTTGTGAACCGCTTTGAACCTTTTTGGTATAGCAGTATATAAAAATAAATTATTATTATTATTATTATTATTCAGGCTGAAAGACTTCAAGTGTTCACAGCTTTCTGGGTTCGGAATCTGGGCTGGTTCATTTCCAAACCCAGAAAGCTGTGAACACTTGAGGTCTTTCAGCCTGAATATGCATTAAATCTTATAATATCTGAAGGTTTTTTGTAAACAAACTCTCCTACTTTCATCCATTTATAAGAGTTTGTTGTCATACCCAAGAAAGGGACTTGGGGGTTATGGTGGACATGACAATGAAGCCGACGGCACAGTGAGCAGCGGCCGCTAAGAGAACGAATAGAATGCTAGGTATAATCAAGAAGGGTATTACAACCAGAACGAAAGAAGTTGTCTTGCCGTTGTATCGGGCGATGTTGCGTCCGCATCTGGAGTACTGCGTCCAACATTGGTCGCTGTACCTTAAGAAGGATATGGCATTACTTGAGAGAGTTCAGAGGAGAGCGACACGTCTAATAAAGGGGATGGAAAACCTTTCATACGCTGAGAGATTGGA